>NW_027491697.1:600000-872500 GCF_021521415.1 Bidens hawaiensis
TTGTTACACACAAAGGATATTGCTGAAAATCAACCACGGAAATAAGAATGAGACTGGTACCGAACTGATAATGGTACCAACAATAGCAAAACGAAAAACGAGTAAGAACGCAAACCAAATATAATACCGGTTTGAAAATGGTTGAAACCAAGTAATACCAATTTGAAACCATAATAATGAATATCAATACCAGTTTTAACAGAGTATAACATATATCATGTTGGAGCATAAATAATATAATATCGTCCATAATTGAGGTTCAAATTGGTCCCCCTTGTCGACATGCTCCCATACTGACATCACCATATTTCAAGATTCCACTATCTTCTAACCGATCACTAACCACCTTTAATACAGCTAGAAAAGAGTAACAAGTGTTCACATACTATTATTAAACTATTTAAAAAAAATTATACCAATAATATTAAAAGGCAAATTGCATATAAATGAATATACTCTCAAAAGGATTTAAGGACTTGAAACACAGAGAAAAACGGTGACTAGTCAAGGGCTAAAATTCCACAACAACGTTGGAACTTGTTGTAGCATTACAAAAGGCAAGAGGTGGTGTGTACATGTGTATTCATACGATTCGTACGGGCCGCTCTAACATGGCTCCATGAGTAGGATATCCCAATAGAGATGCTCTGAAAGATTATATAATATATAATAATAATAATTAAGAGTCTTGAAAATACGTGTTTTCAAGCTACACACCCTTAAATATTTTGTTCCTAGCATCCCTTTTAAATAGTTTTTAACATATAACTAAAGAGCTTTTATCCTAACGGGTTTAAGGTGTATAAATAACTGTTTTAATGTGTGTAAATTAACGCCCTCACGCCCATTCCCATGTACTTAAGGGTTTGCGTCTTGTAATGGACAATAGTGTAGATTTAATATTAGAATTATAGGGTATGTGCGTTAGCCATTTAAAAAGATGTTAACATAAATCCGTCTCATTTATTACATTATATGTTATATATTATGTTATTAAAAAATAATTGCATAAATTCTTTATCTGGAAAGCTAAATTTTGATAAGTTATTTGAAAAAGGAAAGAGTCTACTTCTTTGCTGGCTTGACTCCAGAACTAGTAGAGGAAGGAAGCGATGATCGGTCTATCCCATTAAGCGTAATCCCCCTAGCCAATAATCCTTAGAATAGACTAACGTTTGATTTGAGCATTATGTTTTTTTAAGTAACCAATCCATCTTTTATTAGAAAAGTATTATGAAGGAAGCACCAAATCCTGATTTAATTAAAGCTAGAATTTGATGTCACAACTTCTCAACTTGACGAACTTGTGGTGCACAAATTGTTCTTTTCTATAATTGTAAGTACAACGATTACTGTTTCATTGAAAACTAAGTTCTCTTTTTTGTCCAAATAATATAATTTTTTAATAATTTTTTATGCTTAATACTATATTTTATATACATGCTTAATAATAATTCCTTTCAAAACTCTAATTTTTTTATAAACTCTTAACAACCATTTATTTATATATCTAGTTTATATCTAATTACAAGATTACATATGTATAAATAAATAAAATAGATATATGTGTAATAACCAAATTACATATGCGTAACAAAATTTACATATATATTCTCCATGATTATAATCATAAAACTTCATATAACATGTGTAAGTTAAATATTACGATTCAAGTGCCCCATGTGACTCATGTTCGATTCTCGCTCCCATCATTTAGTTTCGGCGTCACCTGATGATG
Organism: Bidens hawaiensis; assembly: GCF_021521415.1. Taxonomy (NCBI): domain Eukaryota; kingdom Viridiplantae; phylum Streptophyta; class Magnoliopsida; order Asterales; family Asteraceae; genus Bidens; species Bidens hawaiensis. The sequence continues at coordinate 601,739 of NW_027491697.1, forward strand.
ATTGGAAACTATCAGACTAGGCGAGTAAATGACGTTCACTAGTTGGATCCATGAACTGAACGAATTTTATTTTACCGCACTTTTTTGCCTTCAGGCGAGTGTTTACGGGCGTCGGCCTTAGGTGAAGGTTTTTCCCGGATCAAATAATAATCCCGATGCATGTGATGAATTTTGTCAGTAGCTCATTGAAGAATCCGTTGACCATTAAAGAAAAAAAAACAATTAAACAAAACGTTAAGGAATGAAATAAACTATTCACATGTTTCTACCATTATAACATAATCAAATAAAAACAAAATAAAAACATGAAAATTAAAGAAAAATCTTAAAAGCTAAACCATGATTCAATACCAAGTGCATGTTTGGGATTGCTTTTTAAAAGTGCTTATGGCTTTTTGAAGAGGCAAAATATCCAAAATGCTCATAAAAAAAAGCTACAAATTATAGCTTTTAGTTGCTTTTGGAGGGACATTTTGGATATTTTGCATCTTCAAAAAGTCATAAGCACTTTTAAAAAGCAATCCCAAACACCCCCGAAAGAATATGGACCCGCGACCTTGATTTATGTGTGACTTCTTTCTAGTTAATTTGCCTTCCTTTTGATTAATTCAACAAAATTTCTGTTAATATTTGGTTCAGTTTTTAACAAAGTAAATCAGAAAAAGGAAAACATATCAAAGCAAAACAAGAAGAAAAAAACCAATTAAATCTTGAATTATGAAATTGTTAATATTAAGTCAAGTCTTGGAACTGAAACGGTAATTGATGCTAGTTCATTTCCAGAATATATAAATTTTGACTTAATACAAACATTGTAAAATATAATCTAAAGTCAATAATATAAATAAAACACGCTAGTACGCTACAATAAAAAATATTTAAGAACTTATAAACTAAAATATAATAAATGGTTATTGTCCGTCGGCGCGGCACCGGTATACGGTATACCACCAAATAAGATGCAAGAAATTATATAATACAAGTTGAAATTAAAAAATATTTAGAGAAAAATTTACAACACCTAAATCCAACAGAGTGACGCATCACATGATGTCACTTGTCCTTAATATTATATATGCTTAACTTATTTTTATTTTTAGCTAATTGATATTTTTTAACGACTAACCTTTTATTCTTCATCTTTTCCTTTTACGAGGCTCGAATCCAAATCTTTATTACGTAACATCAACACCTTTATTACACATTATAAGAGGTGAAACTTTTAGTTTATAGATATTGAATTTGCTTTTAGTTTATTGATATTGATTTTCTTTTGTAGAAACTATCAACTCATTTTACTAGTATAACTAATTCCGTTATCATCACTTTGGTAAGTTGGCTAGAACAGTTTTCTTCAAGGGTTTCAATCTTCCCGTAAGATGTCAGGGCTTTGAGTCCTGAAAAGAGGAATTTTACCAGTACTCTTACCGGATTAAAAGTGTCATAATAATAATAATAATAAAATCTATTTCGTATTTCATTTGTAAGGAAAAGATAAAAAGCATAAAGCTACTCCTTTTCTTAATTTTTTTAAATAGATAGTATAGGGTATCGAGGTGTTCGAATTACTCAAATTACCCATTTTGAAAGACCAGCTAAGTTGTTACACCACACTATCACTCGATTTCATCAACAATTACTTAAAATATATGAGGTGGCGGTGAAGAAGTACCCAATTCACTTTTCTACACAAAACAATCGAATTCGTTTGCTTCACGTCCGGGTATTACTATCCGATTTCTTAAGCCAAATTAGTTTGCCAAATCATACGAGTGGGTGTTGGAGAAGTACCCAAACCACCCTCATGACGTTAATGTTAACGTTGATCGTGAAACTATAAAGCATATCGCACAACATTGTATTCCGCACTTTACAAAGAAAAAAGAATTATAAATACGTGTTAAAGATATTTGATGTCTTTAGATGTCTTCGATTCATCAGCATACTTTCATATTCATTATGCATTATCAATGCTTTTATTTATTTTTCATAATCTTGTAATCTTCTATATATAGAAACTGTTAATGCTTCTTTGTAATATGGATCAAACATAATACAAAAGCATATATTAATCATTTGACCCTACTGTTCAAAGAAAAAGAATCATTTGACCCTAATGTTTATTTGTAATATGGATCAAACATAATACAAAAGCATATATTATGGTATCGAAGTTGTAGCCTGATCCATATTACAAATTAAATACCTTTCATGAATTTCAAAAACTGGAAACTGAGAATGAGCATCGACTTTGTACTTAAAACCCGGAGTACGAATTGTTGCAAATATTTATAATTAAATAAGAATGAAGATGAATGCTATAACACAAGATTAACACACTTGCCGATGTGACGATGTTAATCATATACTCGATTTGACAATATCATTTCAAGCTACACGTTGCTACCCACATTTGATCGGATTGTATTGAATTATTGAAACAAATATATTCACATGCTTTTGGTTGCTTTGATTGTACTAAATATATTTAATGTGTGAGTTGATAGTTATTATCTTATTTCATGAATGGTTTTTAATGTCCATCCAAATGTGAGGTTAATTCCCACAAATAATATACATACACTGGTTCACAGTATTATTTCAATATAGTGTGTCAAATGTAAGCCAAATCCGGAACATACAATGTGACTCGAAAAAGTATACAAAGTAGTTAAACCTTAAAGCACACACATTGAACCATACTCACAAATGGGTTTTAACAAAAAGAATTAACACAAACAGAAGCAAGAATACCAAGAAATGCTCAAGTCTCAGAATCACACGATACCTGAACTTTGAAGTGTCGAACATTTGAGTTTTGATATCGAAATTGATTATTTGTGGATTCGCCCCTCGATTTCCTTTCACACTTCCAATTTTTCAACTTCGATTAGCCCTTTGGATACCAAATCTTAATTAATTTAAGTCGATGGCATCCCAAAGAAGTGAAGAGCATGCATGCAGGCAGGCCCAAAACAAAGAAGCTGGACTATATATGTATGTATATATAAAGAAACATTTTAAAAAAACATGTAGTTCCTAAGCTCATGTCTAAAAAGTTCTTATAGCAAGCCAGCCGGCCCTATATTGAGTTGTACAGTGATAACTATTGAGAACACCCAAGGGACACACGTGAAGCATTTAAAAGTGTCTTTAATATTAATAACTGATAACCTTAATACCATCATGTCCCTGAATATATAGGGTACAAACAAAAAAGAGAATGTCTCTTGGAGTTATAGTTTTAACTGAAGAAAACATAAGCATTTTAACATCAATGCTCGAATGATAATAATCACATGAATTTACAGCAAACAAAGTGTAATAAACATTATGGAAGCTTGAAATGATCCTAGAAAACTTCAACTTTATAAAACATGATAAACTGTTTGCTATATAAATTGCAAGATGCTTCATAATTTGCAACACTAATCCTGCATTCATCAAAAAAGTAAGGTAATTTCAAGTGTAATCCATCATGTTTAATTTTCTTGCAGACGCGACTTTCTGAAGCCTGATTTGCTCTCTGAACTTAGCTATAAATTCCTCTGCTTTCCTGTCAACTTCACCCGAATGCAGTTCCGTGTCGCTCAACTCATCAGCCACATTCATTTCAACGATTCCCGGTTTTGAACTCGTTTCACCTTTATCATAAGTTTGACTTTGAAAGGCACTGACTTTCGTTTCAGGAACCTGTTCTTTCAACCAGTTTGGTCTGACTGGTTTATCCTCATCGGTTTGACCTAGAAAGGTGTTGACTTTTGGTTCAAGCCCCTGTTCTTTCAACCTGCTTGTTCTGATCGGTTTTCCCTCATCGGTTTGACTTTGAAAGGTGTTGACTTTTGATTCAGGAACCTGCTCTTTTGGCCTGTTTGTTCTGACCGACTTACCCTCATCGGTTTGACCTTGAGAGGTGTTGATTTTTGGTTCAAGAACATGCTCTTTCAACCTGTTTGCTCTGATCGGTTTTCCCTCACTGATTTGACCTTGAAAAGTGTTGTTTTTTGGTTCAAGAACCTGTTCTTTCGACCTGTTTGTTCTGATTGGTTTACCCTCATCTGTTTGACTTTGAAAGGTGTTGAATTTTGGTTCAAATACTTGTTCTTTGGACCGGTTTGTTCTGACCGGTTTACCCTCATCGGCTTGACCTTGAAAGGTGTTGACCTTTGCTTCAAGAACCTGTTCTTTCGACCGGTTCGTTCTGACCGGTCTATCCTCATCGGTTTGGCTTTGAAAGGTGTTGACATTTGCTTCAAGAACCTGTTCTTTTGACCTGTTTGTTCTGACCGATTTACCCTTTTTGTAATTATTTGCAAGATTCGTCTCAAATGAGCCACCGGTGCTAGATGATTGACTCTTTGACTTCACAAACTGTTTGTTAATATTTGGATCGTATGTGACATCATCAACCTTAACCTTGCCAAAATCTTTCATAAAATCTTCAAAACCATTATCAAATGTACCATCAAAATCTTGATGTTTAGGCTCCATGAACGATGATGCTTCACCATTTGGATACGGCTTTCTGTATCCATAATTAACCTCTACGCCTCTCGAATCTTCTTCTCCTGAAAAATTCTTGAATCTCATTGGTTGTGAATTAACACCATCAAAATCAAGATCCCGAGATTCATCCCGTTTCTCCAATTTCATAGATTTTGAACGCCGATTAAATCGTGTTCTAGAATCAGAATCAGAACCAGATTCTTGAAACCTTTCCTCTAACTTAATTGGCAACAAACCCCTAAACTTTTCAATTTGATTCTCTTGAAACCAGATTCCGGAATCAGAATCAGAATCTTCAACAACCGATTTGCCAGTACCAAAATCCCAACTTTTGGATCCAAGATTCGGTTTAACACTTTTCTTTTTACTACTGAATTGCTCAAGAACAAATTTTTTATCATTAATAACCACCAAAGACTCCCCTAAATAATACTGATTCAGCTTCTTCTCACCCCCAAATTGCGAAACCCTCGAACCCGAACCCTCAACCCAAGATTTCTCATCAAACCCATACGAATTCGCACCTTCGAAAACCGACGAAATATGCGAAATCCCAGATAAATATGCATCATTTCCCCCAATAATATTATTATTATTATTATCATCATCATGAGAAGTATGAAGCCTATCTGCTTTTCTACTAAATAAGCCATAACTAACAGCAATGCCAATGACTAAAAGGTAAATAAGGTCCCAAAGCTTGTTAATAATAAGAGTATCTTTGAGAAAGTGAGGAACTTGTGAAGGGAAATAGGAGAGAAGAAGAAGAACAAGTATGATCATGATGGATTTGGAGAAGATATAGTTGGTGAAAAAGAACTTACTTTTTGTGGGAACTGAAGGTGGAGATGGGTTGTGGGATTTGCTTGAGGGTGGATCTGCTGCCATTGTTATTGTTGGTGTGGATGAATGATGATCAGTGAAGGGTTTGCATTATAGGGTGGGTGGGTGTGAGTGATATTGGGAAGATGGATAGAAGAGCAATAGTCAAAAGAGGGGTGTGGTAGGTTGATGATGTGTAGCAGATTTTAATATGGCATTGGCAGGTTATTGATTTTGCTGTGTTTTGCTTAAATTGACGGATTTGCCCCGTTTCGTACTTATCACTTTAGGGTTGAGGTGTGAAAGAAAAACGGGTCGGGTTGGGGGCTCCAAATCGGTTTGGGGCAAACTAGTTTATAACCCAACTTGCCAGGTTGTATACCGGTTCATACTCTTGATTCATCAAAATAACTTAGATCTGACCCGATTTGAAATACATGCAAAAAGAAACTGTTTTATTTTCTAAACCGGTTGTAATGTGATACATACCGGTTTGATCGGGTTGAAGATGATGAAAAGGAGCAACCGCGTATGTTTGGTCAATCAACGTTGGACCATGGACCGATCAACAAGTTTCAGAGTAACGTCGACCTAGCCACACCCAAACAAAAACGCTCACGGTCGCATGCACAGTAGAATCATGAAGTGAGAGTCCAATTCCAAGAAAGCCAAGTCATTTACATTTTCAAGATCATCTTGTTATATGGATCGGAAATGTCATTAAAGATTGTAAATTATGTGCTTATACACCAAAAATGTTGGGTGACACTTTTCTCCACATGTTTGTTTTCAAAATAAACGGACAAATAAAATTGAGTTACAAACACGAGGCAATATGTAAGTAAAGAGAAATAGAGATGAAACTAAAATAAATATATATAAATAAAGATACTTCACTGTTTAAGTTTCCGTCTCACTCCTTTTCGTAAGACAATTACCACTTGATTTACTTTAACTTGAGATAATATCACTAAGCAAATATAATTTCTATATCATTTAGAACGTGTCTTCCTGACACAACACGATCGATGGTACAATTGTTATTGCCCGTGATAAAATTCTAATGTCTTCCTCCTCTGGGTATCTAAGCAATACACATTCCATTGTATTAAACCATACCTTGCACATTCAAAATCATAAGTTATTTTTATAATTCATGGGCAGTTATACAAACGGGCAAGAGAAAACGTGGTTATTAAAATTGTTGCATTATTGCACGTAGTTAGTTATACAAACGAGAAGTGATTTATAAAGATTACAAAGAGATTTGAAAGGTAATCACTTCATATCTTAGTGAGTATAACACCCTAACCCGGTTGCGGCTGACATCTGTAGGTTCCCAGCCGGATCTACACAGGAGCATCTCGTAACACAAGGGTGCGGAATCCCCACGTAATACGATACGAGTGTAAGATAAGCAATACGTTGAATCGGTAAAGTATAACACACGGAACAATACTAGTAAACTCGATTATATTGCAAAGCTTCAACACGTGATATCAATAATCACTAACACACGTTCTGCCGTCCAAAACCCTTAACCAAACAAACCTAAGCCGAAGTATATATAGACTTTGACAACTTCGCCTAACATACTAGGCGAAGTTGTCTAACTTCGCTATTCCCAAGTTCGCTAACATACATGGCGAACTTACATAAAACAATATTCAAACAAAAACGAAACAAACTAAAACGATTACAGACATGCAAAACACGAGATACTGAACTACTGACATTATGCACCAACAGATTCCCCCTTGGCAGTAGCTTCATATCTCTATCTTCTTTCTCGTGTCTAGTAATCCCAAAAATCTCGTGCCACCCGTCTTCAAGCATGAACGCCCTGTCTTACACAGACAGAGACCACCCTCTGGTACTTCTTGGCTTCATCTTTCCACGCAGGAATGTAGAATATCTTCTTATCGTTTAGTACCTGCAAATCAGCTTGAGATAAATTTACCAAGTGCATGAGATCTACACTCTCAGAAGCTCCTGTTCTTCCTCATCTTCCATAACGGCTTCAGCAGTCTGGCAGTCGACATACCACCACTTGAGATTCTTTAACACATTTTTAGGCATCATTTTCATTGGCACCTCTTTCAAACACCGAATTGGTTTATACTTCATCACCATCCAAGGCTTGCCATCAGCTCGCGTTCCCCTTTCCTTATCTTCAACTAACTTCCCTTTCTGAGGCTTTAGCAACTCAAACTTCTTCTCTTTTACACTCTCTTTCCACGCAATCTTCCCAATTATTCTTGCCATATTGTCACCACTCCTATTAATCAATCCCAGTTTAGCTAAGTCTTTCACCTCACACTCAGGCAAGGTGTTCAGTGATCTCAAAGCCTTTTTAAAGTACTGAATCCCATCATAACGCTTAATCACAAACAACTTTAACTGCTCATCATACAGCTAGCAAATAATACCTTTCTTCGACTCAGCATACCTCTTGATGTTGTAACTCTTTTTGAACATTGTAGGCACTGCGGGCTTCTTTGTCTTGAAGAACCACTGAGCACAGCCTTCCTTCCATCTCGACTGTTCTTCTCATTCAGACTCATCTGGCACATTCACATCTTGACTCACATTCACCTTGTCAACATCTGGAATATCATGTTCTACACTATCATCCACAATCTCACATTCTTCTATCTCACTATCAATCACAATCTGTTCTCCTATCTTTTCAATCTCATCAATAGTTAACACATCATCTGTTAAATCATCATCATCACCCAACACTTCCTCATCATCAACAAGAATGACATTCTCACCACCTGATCCACCTGATGTACCAGTTGACTCCCCCTGAGATGTGGAAGTCCCAAGAGTTTGTTCAGTTTTTGGAAACTCACCACCTGCACCTTTCGATGCATTGGGATCATCGTCTCTATCTTGTCTCTTCTTGGTTCTCAACTCGTCGCCCTTGCAGCTCGTCTCCCCCTGAGATGCTAAGAACTCTTTAAGGGCATCAAATAATTTACCGTGTTCAACAAGGAGGGACGACTGTCACTGATTCTCTGCCACAAGTCTCTGGATGGCATGAGTTTGGATGAGATTAATTCTTGACTGTTCAGCAACCACCAGTTCAAGAGCTGCTATCCTCTCAGAATCTGATAAAGTAGCATCAAAATCAAACCTTATGTGAGAAATGTCTTGAGCATACGGTGGAGGAATGCCCAAACTAACTGGAATATCCGAGGTAGGCTGAACCGTAACCGCGGGTGGTAACGAAACAGGTAACCCCGCAGTAGCAACCACTGTAGACTCAACAAATCTTGCAACAACCTGTGATGGAGTAAGAACAGGAGGCGGCAAGGAAGCTATCTCTGGAGCAGTAAACAGAAATGTGGTTGGAGGAGTACCAAAAGACGACGACGTGGTCGCCAAAGAAACACTGGTGGTAATCGGCACTGTAACAGTCGTAGTAGTAGGAACCATAGTCATACCAGATAACGAGGGTGGAGAGAAACGAACCACCCTTGAGCTTTCACCAACTCCTGAACTTTCACCAGCCATGGCCTTCTTCGATCTTCGTACCAACTTGTCTAACTCCTCCTCATAGTCAGATTCACTATCATCCGAATCTTTCTTCCTCTTTCTATGTATTTTTTCTTGTCTGGCAATAATCTGTTGTGCCTCAAAAACATCGTCAGTGGAGGAATCAGAGTCGGCTCTTCCAGAATCCGCCACCGAAGTAGCAATCATGGACACATTTACCCCAGACACCTCAGCTACTGAGGCTTGAATTTCAGCAGCTGGATCAACCCGATCCATGTCAAAGAAACCTTGCCCTCCAAAGGAAACTTCAAGATCAACCTGTTGTTCCGGAGCGACAACAGGATCAGCAGGTAGTGCTTGCTGTACCACAGGTGGTGGTTGAACCACATGAGGTGGTTGAGGAACATTAGCCTGTTGCGGTGCCGGGTCACGAAATTCATCACCTTGAGGAGGAACATACGCCGGATTCACCAAATAACCAAACAGGGCAGTGTGCCGTGGACGTAGATCAGGGTTGCTCCGAGCACTTGATGACTTACATTGTGCAAATATTCTCTTAGACACACTTTCCACAAAGGAGATAGGACGTCGTTGTGGCAAGTTAGGAGCCACATGATTCAGAATCATCTGTAAAAATCGCGGATACATCAAAAATCTTTCCCGGGCAGTCGCACGTCTTTGACGATCAATCTCATAAAAAATCATCTGGCTGAAACTATAGGGCTTATTATAGGTTAAAGCAGTCATAGCCGATTGCATCGTCGCACCCATACCATCTGTACCAGCTTTTCGTCCTGACATGCACACTATCATCACATGCATAAGAAACCGCCACTGATCTAACAGAAACCCTTTCCTCCTCTGAGAGTCTCCCATCGGACGACCTGAATACCCTATACGTAGAAACGCACCATCTCTAAAGTAGGCCGAAAAATCAGTAGGATCATTAGTAGTTTCAACCCCGAGCTATAGAGCTACCCTTATCTGATCATCTGAGAACTGTACCACCTGATTGTTAACTGTAGCACGCATAACCAGAGGATCAACCCTACAGTCATATTCAACTGTTCGCCAAAAGTCTTCGATATTTGGTAATGAAATGGGAAGAGTAGTCATGATGGCGTGAAAAATACGTGAACGAACAAGGAATGAAATGATCTCCCGATAATCATCAAGGCCACGAGCATCCGGATCCAATGTAATATACATGTTGTGTCCCGGAAAAAACTGTCAGTTGGTGTCACCACCTTCGTCACCACCAGCACCACCAGCCCCTGCCATAGCAGCCATAACTGCACAACAAATGGTCTAAATTAGAATAGTTTCTTAACAGATCATAACTTCGCCTGTTACCAGTGGAGAAGTTATGACATCTTTTATGTTTAACCTCGCTGTGGCTCAACTTCGCCTGAGTAAAACGAAATAAACCAGATAACTTATGGTTGAAGTTTCTGATAAGGCGAAGTTAATCAGTCGGCGAAGTTATGGGCAACTTCGCCTAAACCTTAACTTTGCTTCTCTAATCGGCGCATCATAATGACCCAATTGGGGCTGTGTTTGATCGATTTTGCGAATGATAACATGAAACCGGTAGCCGATATAGGCTCAGATGACCATATGAAGACTAAAACACAGTTAACACAAGATGTTGAACGAGGGTTTAAGGTCCGTTTAACCGAAGCCACACATTGGATCATCAAGACGCCGATTATTACCAAGTCTTACGAATTACGGGTCACAATGATCTTACAAACCTGTATCATGGACAGAGATCAAACAATAAGAGGTTCGATTCGGGGTATAAGTTCGCCGAGGGTTAGAGGGTTTGAAAATAATTTGACTTGTTTGACCAACAACCCTTTATATAGGTGGAAGAAAACCCAAGAGGCGAAGTTGTGATAACTTCGCCCCAAAGCTAACTTCGCCAAGTCAAAGGCTGGTCAACTTCTCCTGTGTTGCTTATAAGTGAACTTCGCCATTTAGTTAACATCGCTGGTTTATAAAAATTTGAGAATTACAAACAAAACGTCGCCCATTTTAAGACCGAACCTTTACACAAGGAGCACTTTGCTGTTTAAAATTTCCGGTAAAAATTTATACTTGACGATCAAGGAACCAAGTAACCAAGTTATTTAAATGTAAACCATAAAGCGAAATACAAAACGAAAATTTGAGTAAAATAGAATAGACGGGATCAAATTTCAGTCTTGACGAGCCTGCTTGTTTTAGAAAAGATCCGAATAGGAATCATACTGATTAAGCGACTGTCACTCAGATCCATGTTCAGCGGTATTATGACATAAAGAAGCAGGTTGTAAACAGGTATAAAACTTAGTATGGTTTTTCATCGCTTCTGTGATACAGATTAGGTTCAATTAAGCTCAAAATTTAGATGGACATCACATGAGAGATTGTGGTGCCTCCTATCTATTCTCAAAGCGTATTTGGCTTTCCCCAAGTCACCCCGAGTTGACTTCGACCCGTAGTGTCAGATTAAACAATGTGCACACATCTATCTTTAGAGTCTTCTTCCCGTTCTTTCTTATGCTTGAAATATTCTTTCTTGCCTCTTTCTTGATATTTGAAACAACATAAGCTTCAGAAGGCTTAACAATGTACACGTTTTTTTTTTTTTTTTTTTTTTTTTTTTTACAAATACATTAATACAACTTCAAATTGTAGACAACTGCAAGTCCCGAATCTGGATCACTGCAGATACTAACACTTTCTTCGCGGAAATCAGAACACTCACGGGCTCGTGTATGACTCGGTAATCACTTTTCTGCCTATCATTCGGAAAGATGTATATGGAGACATGCACAACTCAGAATGATTCTCCACCTTAAATAGAGGAGATTTAGTTTGTATCACTTCTACTTTTACGCACAATAGAAAGCTACCATAACATACAATGACTGTTCTAGAGTCTTTTAGGCCTAATAACTTCACCAGTTAAGCACACAGAATCAGTTTTTCTATCACTTTCCAAGGTTGGATCAATTTTCTTTTAAACATCGTATTGAAACTTCTTACGAAGTTATAGACTTGAAAAATTATATCATCTCCCTAAAAAATTTAAATCCTATCGCCCCGATCAAGTCAAAGTCTTCAGGTAAACGGCTATCCTGAAGATCCAATGGATCCGCTGGACCGACCACATACGAGTATGTGTCCGTCTAACTAAGTATGAACGACTATTTTTCAGCGAAAGAATAAAAACCCATCATAAACCGCCCCGGTCACATTCAATCATCTGGTTAATGGTTATCCTCATAATCTACAAGTAGAAGTAAGGACCAAACATATCCGAAGGTATGTCCTTCAAACTTAAGCAACCGACATAATTTTAAGCGATAGTGATGGTTTTTTTTATTTTTTTTTATAGAAAACAAGGTTACTCGGGATTGATCATCCCATTAAGCTCAACAAGATTTTGAAAACGGGATCGGTCAAACGCTTTAGTAAAAAGATCGGAAAAATTATCCAAAGAATCAACCTTTTCAAGCACAATTAATTTCTTCTCAGCACAATCCCGTATAAAATGATGACGAATGTCAATATGTTTAGTTTTGCTGTGTTTAACGGGATTGTTAGTTACTGAGATTGCAGCAGTGTTATCAATGCAAATAGGAGTTTGAGTGAAATTCAGACCATAATCGCGCAATTGTTGTTGTATCCATAAAACCTGGGAGCAGCAGTTTGATGCTGCCATGTACTCTGCTTTGTAGGTGGAAATGGCTACTGAGGTCTACTTCTTGCACTGCCACGACACCAATCTTCCTCCGAGAAACTGACATCTACCGGTTGTTGACTTCCTGTTCTGATTGCAACCTCCATAGTCAGAATCTGTGTAAGCTACCAAATCCAGTTCTCCCCATTTCGTGTACCATAATCCCAACTTAGGCTTGCATTTTAGATACCGCAAGATTCTCTTCACTCCCTTCATGTGAGATTCCTTCGGGCTTGCCTGAAAACGAGCATAAAGACAAACTGCAAACATAATGTCAGGTCTAGATGCGGTTAGATACATTAAGGAACCTATGGTTGCTCGATATTGAGTGGGATCCACATCTTCATCACTGTCGGAATCAACACCCAGTTTGTGGTTGACGCAGATTGGAGTGTCAAATGGGTTACTATCATCCATCTTGAAGCGTTTGAGCACATCATGGACATATTTCGTTTGATGAATAAACATGCCATCCTTCAACTGATCTACCTGCAATCCCAAAAAGAAAGTTAATTCGCCCATGGCGCTTATCTCAAACCTCTTCTTCATGACCGCTTCAAATTCCTGACACATAGTGACTTTTGATGCAGCAAAAATGATGTCGTCCACATAAACCTGAACGAGGAGAAACTCTCCCCCTTTTCTCCTGACAAACAGCGTACTATCAATCTTTCCTCTTTCAAACCCATTTTCTAGCAAGTAGTTTGACAATGTTGCGTACCAGGCACGAGGAGCCTGATGTAACCCATATAAAGCTTTACTCGGTTTGTACACATGATCAGGAAAATCTGGGTCAGGGAAACCCGGAGGTTGTTCAACATACACAACCTCATCGACTTTACCTATAAGAAAGACACTTTTCACATCTAAATGGAACACTTTCATCTCTTTGTGTGCAGAAAATGCCAGAAATAATCGAATTGCCTCCAATTTTGCCACAGGAGCAAACACTTCGTTGTAATCGATTCCTTCTTGCTGATTAAACCCTTTTACTACCAATCTTGCCTTGTTCCGTATGATTATCCCCTTCTCATCTCTCTTACATTTAAATACCCATTTTGTACCTATAACATTCACGTCCTGTGGTTTTTCAACTAACTTCCATACTTCCATCTTCTCAAACTGTGCTAGTTCTTCCTGCATGGCTTCAACCCACGAGCTATCCTTTAGAGCCATTTGATAATTCTTTGGTTCAATCTGGCTGATGAAGCAGGTGTATAAGCATTCATTTATAATACCCGTGTCTTTAATGCTTGCGTAAACACATGTGTGTTCATCCAAACTTCTTCTTGTTCGAACACCGTCAGACGGATTACCTATCACGTTCTCCAAAGGGTGATTTTTGTGAATTCTAGTAGTCTTAACCGGACCGACTTCCAGATTGTTTTCTAAATTTGAAGAGAGTTCATCAGTCTGTGATTGATGTTGAGTGTGAAATGGATTGTAGAATTCTTCTTCAGTAGAGACAGCAGGAGTATCAACAGCACTTGACGAGGTTGGTTGATTTTCATCATATTGCGTACGTTGCACAATGTTCTCCTCGTCGTCATACAGAATCTGTGAAGCAATTTTCTCATCAATGTCTGCAAAGTCCAAGTAGGGCACATTAAAAGATTTGAAAAGCTTATCATAGTCGAAAGCCTCCGCCGGTCCCATGATAGGCCTTGGTGATTTGTAACTAGTAATGTCAGTGTTACAGACCACCTCAACCTTGTTGTTCGATAAATTAAAGACTCTTCTGTTGGGTGTCCCAACAACATAGCCAACTAAGATCCCTTCGTCAGCTTTCACACCAAATTTAGAGTTAGTCTTTAATATCGAACATGGGGATCCGAAAGGTTCAAGACCCTTCAAGTTTGGCTTTCTACCATGCATAAGTTCATATCATGTTTTATTTAATCTTTTAATAGTTAAAACACGATTAAGGATATAGCAGGCTGTAGCAACAGCCTCAGCCCAGAACACCACGGGAAGTTTAGCATCTGCCAGCATGGTTCTGGCTCCTTCGATTAGAGTTCTATTCTTCCTCTCAGCTATTCCATTTTGTTGCGGAGTATACGGGGCGCTGTACTGATGTTCTATCCCTTTCTGTAAGCAGAACATCTCCATCTGATAGTTCTTGAACTCTGTACCATTATCACTCCTGATGTACTTAACCTTTCTCCCAACAATATTTTCAACCTTGGTAATCAAGTTAATTACCAACTGAACTGTCTCATCTTTTGCCTTCAGAAAGTATACCCAAGAGTATCGAGAGTAATCATCGGTTACAACCAAGCAGTATGACGTTCCACCTAGACTCTTTACATTCACAGGACCAAAGAGATCCATGTGAAGTAGGTCTAGGGTGCTGACAATTGAGTTAATCTTCTTGGAGTGATGAGGCCTTTTGTGTTGCTTTCCTTTCTTGCACGACAAGCATTGATCTTCAAAGTTAAAATTTTCAAGGGAACCCCAAGTACCAGCCCATTCTTGACAATGTAATTCATTTTGCGAAGATGTATATGTCCCATTCTTTGATGCCACGACTCTGACTCAGACTCAGTTGCCTTTGACAAAAGACATGACTCTTCTGTTGTCATCTCAGTTGACCTCATATCCATTACATACGTGTTCTTTTCTCTTGGAGCTTTCATCACAACCCAGGCCTCTGGTATCTTGAAACCAGGATAAAGAACGATTGCCTCATTTTTAATAGAATGCACCGTGTATTCTTTGTCACAAATCTGAGATACACTCAACAAGTTATGCTTCAAATCTTCCACAAAATTCACCTTCTCTAACTTTATTCTTCCATTCGTCACAGTTCCAATATCACTGATTCTTCCTCCACTCTCCCCAGCGAAACTAACCCTTCCTCCTTGAACAGATTTCCAGTCACGCAACAATTTCTTGTTACCAGTCATGTGCCGGGAACAGCCACTGTCTACAACCCACATATTGTTTACAGCCCTGTTTGACTGTTCCTACACAATTAAAGAAATAGATTAAAATCTGGGGACCCAAGACCTACTGGTCTTGGGTCGATTAAATCTGTTGTCCGGCATCCAGTACTTTGGTTGCCCAAAGTCAGTTTGAGGATGGTTTCTGTAAGTTCTGAACGGAAACCTTCTAGAGGACTGGCTATGAGGCCATCCAACTCTTCGTGAATTAACTGAATTATAATTATTGGTTTGGTAGTTTACTGGGAAAAAACGAGACTGATTTCTTTGAAATCTTGGATTAGTCTAATGACTGAAAGTCGGTGTGTTCACATTCTTACCAGCATCATAATTAGTATTCATTTTATTCTCAGTTTTCGGAGGCCTCATACCTCTAAATTTTCTCGGTTTTAGAGGACAATCAGCAACAAGGTGTCCTACTTTATTGCATCTGAAACAACTTCTGTTTTGAACTTTCGTCTCAACAGTTGTTGCAGATGTCGAGGTTGCGTTACTACCCGTTTGTCTAACATATGGTGGGACGAACGGATTTAGGGAAGATTTCTTTTCATCGGGCTTATATTCCTCCCCACGTTTTAGTAACACAGCCTCTTCTTTTATCTTACCCAATTCGGATGACTTGTCCGAATTTGATGAGACAGAGCTAGGGACAGAAATCGCAACATTAGAGCTTGACTTACTCGTTTCGCTCTTATTAACTTCAGTTTCTTTAGTAGAAACTTTTATTGGAACTGTATGACTAATCTCAACATTCGCAGATTGCTGATCACTAGGATCATAAGTATAGTTATTGTTATACGGTGGTGGAACCGCAGATTGCTATCTGTTTATCTTTTTCAGCAATTAGTTTGGTCTTTTCTTCTAACACTTCATAACTAAGATCAATTACTTGTATTTTTTCAGCTAGACTGGCTTTAAGACTTCTGATATCCTTTTCAGTAGCTTTTATTTTTACCGAGTAACTATTTTCTTTAGTTTTAGAGTAGTGATGTTCTTCTTTCAGGTTTTTAAATTGAGTATCCAAACTAACAAACTGATCAGTTAATGTTTTTAATTGTTCAGACAGATTTTCACATTGTTCACAATGAAGTTCAGAACTTACCTCAGAGAGCTGATCGTTCACTTCTGCCATGTATGCCTGATCTTCTCCCGTCTCTCTCTCATTTCCTCCAGTTTCGATGTTTACCAAATTAGCTTGTTCGAACACTTCCTTAACTTGTATATTCCAGTTGTATCCACCATTCTGTCGAGATACTATAGCCCTATTTTCACTACCACCCCCATTCTGTTGTGCAGGCCTGTTCTGACTTCGTTCGACTCTCTCATTTGTACATTCCTTAGCAAAATGACCATTCTGTTGACAATTATAACAACGAACCTTCGACTTATCAAACCCTGGTCTTTCACCAACAAACGTTCTACCCGTTTTCTTCATAAATCTTTTTACCCTTCTGACTATCATAGCCATCTGCCACTGCAGATCCATCTCTTCTAGATCATCAGCATCAATCTGATCATAGTCTTCATCCAGAGTTGCAGGGTCGACTATTTTACCTTTAATGTAATTCTCATAAGACGCAATGAAGGATGCATAGAGAGCAAGCTGTTGTTCGGCTGATTTCACACTCATGGGCATCTGAGAGTAATTATTGCTTGGAACATTGGGTGAGAAACTACCAGCTGACGCTTGAGGTTTCGAAGAATTACTACCTCCTGCTACGAAGCTTATGTCACCATCCATATTAAGAGTCACATGACCATCTGAAGTGGAGTTTGATTCCCCCTTTGAGTAGTACGCAGTGGATTCTGATCTTGAACTTGAGCTTGGAGTGACTTTCTCACCATACATTCCCGGATCCTGAACCTGATCAGTTGGTGTCTCCTTTCTAACCATATTAAGCTCAAAATTTCGTAACTTATTTACCACCGTTTCTAAATCAACCTTGTCAAAATCTTTATCTTCTCTCATCAGTACAGTGTACATTTCCCATTTCGGTGGAAGAGCATCAAGAAGTTTCTCTACTACTTCTTCTTCCTTGTATTCAATGGAGTAATTATTTTGTTTGGTCATCAAATGATAATATCGTGTGATGATATCATCAAGTGATTCATTTTTCAAATACTTGAATACCGAGAATTGGGTTTTTAGCAGCTTTGTCTTGGAAGTACGTATCCCCACATTACCTTCATATCTATTTTCTAGTGCTTCCCATAGCTCTCTAGCAGTTTTGTATTTCTTGAAAGTATGAAGAATCTCTTGTGGAAGAGCCATTGTTATAGCTGCATGAGCTTTACTCTCTCCTCATACATTTTCTTTTCGTCCTCTTCCATCTTACTGTACTTCTTAATCTGTTCACGACCTTCAAACATGGATGTTGGTGGAATGTACCCGTCTTGAATGCAAACCCACATCTTGGCATCTTGATACTTCACATACTGTTCAAACCGATCTTTCCATGCAACGAAATCGGTACCCTTAAGCAGTTTTGGAGCTTTAGTTGCTGAACCGGCTTCAACCTCCATCTTTACCAGTTCTGTGATGTTTATTGAAGTCATAGTTGAAAGAAACAAGAATCAAAATTACAAAAAAATATACTTTCTGTGAACAGTGAGCAGATAGCGAAGTTGTTACAACTTCGCTTGAAGCTTAACTTCGCTGAACACTCAACCTCGCTGCTTCCTAACTTCGCCTCTTATTAACTTCGCTTCACAGTAACTTCGCTTAAACCCTATAAGTTCGCTTAAACCCTACGTAAGTTGACGGCAACTTCGCTTGATGAACACGAGGTTTTGCAGGTTTTAGTTGGGTGTATTGCGAGGTATGCGAAGGTGTTTTGGGGTATATTTGATGGTGGAAGATGGGCAAGACACAAAATCTAGGTATTTCAACGTAAACTCGTTCCGAGAATAGTCGAACGGAACGATCTTAACACCCGTGTGATAATCTCGAACCACACAATCATGAGCAAATGCTCTGATACCAATTGTAGGTTCCCAGCCGGATCTACACAGGAGTATCTCGTAACACGAGGGTGCGGAATCCCCACGTAATACGATACGAGTGTAAGATAAGCAATACGTTGAATCGGTAAAGTATAACACACGGAACAATACTAATAAACTCGATTATATTGCAAAGCTTCAACACATGATATCAATAATCACTTACACACGTTCTGCCGTCCAAAACCTTAACCAAACAAACCTAAGCCGAAGTATATATAGACTTTGACAACTTCGCCTAACATACTAGGCGAAGTTGTCTAACTTCGCTATTCCCAAGTTCGCTAACATACATGGCTAACTTACATAAAACAATATTCAAACAAAAACGAAACAAACTAAAACGATTACAGACACATGCAAAACACGAGATACTGAACTACTGACATTATGCACCAACAACATCTTACTATTACAAAAGTGAGAAATCAAATGTCATTAACGATTAAAAACATAATAGTATTTGAGTTAAATCATAATCTTAACTACTTGCTGCTAAATGTAAAACCTTGTCAAGTTCTCTTAACATTTTTCACAGTCCTCCTCTAGTCCTGTATGGCTTCGGTAACCTAACGTGCAAGCAAACTAACAAAAACAAAAACAAGCACACATATGAGTATAGCGCTTAGTGGGTGCATAACACAAATTATAGAAACTAGTAACTTATAAATATGTATCTCGTAACATGTCAACCTATAACTTATCACACAAACTTAACATGACTTTATCATGGAAAATGTTAGGGCCCAAATTTTAAAGTCGGATCTGTGGTCAGCTCAAGATCCTAAATATTCTCGGGATCCCGAATATGTTCAGGATTCTCATATGAGTCTAGTATCCTGAGTATTAATACTAATAAATAGATATTTCTCTTGGTGTTGATTTATAATTGTAGGTAATAATTGTTGATTTACTCCATGCGAAATACACGGTTGGTGGTTACATAAAACGTGTGGAATGAGTTATAACAGCTAGGATTAAGGGCCAAGTAATGGTTGATGGTTAAATGTTGACTGTTATCCTGAAATCTCGCACTTATATTTAATATTAGCACGTGTGGGACCACGTTTGATGAGTAACTCCCAAAAGAATAGGTCAAAGAATGGGATTGAAGAACGTGGATATAATCAAAAGAAGAGTTCCTCAACGGCTATATTGGAAGACTCTTTCAGTTCCGGGATACTCGGAGAGTTAGTTAGGGATTTCAACCTATCCTGCCGATGCAAGTATTCTGAGGATTATACTTCGGGATATCCAACTGCCCTTTATTATTTTGTTTGCAGATAAGACCACGTGTTTAATGTGCTAATAAGAACGTGGGTTTGTAACGGATATTAATGAGGCTTCGTCAACTCAAACGTGGGCAGCAATGAAGGCTTAGTCTAGGGTTTCCGGAATAATCGGAATAACAGTTGTAACCTTCTTATTATAAATATGAGCTTATAGTATTGTTAGGTCACACACAACTCACTTGTTTAGCTGCTAGTACTCACTGTATCACTTAGCTCACGGTTACTAATCAGCTCCAACCTTTGTAATCATCGATTTTGTTATTAATAATATCGACGGTGATAGTTTTCACCGTCCGGGGGTTTTTTGTGCCGGAGATCATAATAATCAAGCGTAATTCGACCAAAAGTTAAGTTCATAATCTTTAACCGAAGAGATTCGACTAAAGATTACGTTGTAAACTCTTGACCGAAACGAAGATTATCATAATCAAGGGCTTTCCCTCGTAATCATATCTTTGTGTTCGATATCACAATCATTAAGCACTTCACCTCACGTACTAATTTGATCAAAAGTTGCTTTGCCAATTTTTGATCGAAACAATTTGGCGCCCACCGTGGGGCAAATTGTGCTTTGATCATTATTCACTCTCAAACTAAACCCTACTCTCAATATCCACAACATGTCTTCACAACCCAAGATTGTTTCATCTTCTGCCGCAGCCTCAGAATCCTCAGCGAGGCCACCTATGCCTCTCCCTCCTGCTGGTGGTATCTCGAAGAAGCCTGACAATGCACAGAAGAAACCTGCTACTCCCGTCATCTCAGGTTCGATGCCATGTCCCCAGGATCCCGTCATGGTGTCCAACAACAAACTTTTGTCTTTGTACAGACGGCTACAGGAACAGATGGATCGCCAGAACAAGACCAACCAGATGCTCGTGAGGGAACTGGAAGATTTCAAGAAAGCCAAGAAGCCGGCGGAAGAATTCGCTCCACTAATCCCGAGATCTCTGGATTTCACTCCTCCAGGATCCTCGGGATTGGTGCATCCAGAGCCAACCACGACGTACAACTCGGGACACCCATCTTTCCAGCATTTGGGGTCTGCGGGGTTGCACTTGTCCATATTTCAAGGATACCCGTATACGTCATCTGCTGGGCCCTTTCAACATGCAGGATCCTCAGGATTGTCGCAGCTGGGAGGACCTTCAGGATTGTTCCAGCAGTCTGGATCCTTAGGATTGTTTCAACAATCCGGATCTTCCGGATTATTCCATCAGGCTGGTCCTTATCAGCAGGCGGTGTCTTCAAGATTAGCTCAAGCTCAGCAGCCCTCAGGATCCTCTGACGTGCACCAGGGAGACTTTATCCCGATGCAGGCTAACACTCCAACTGCTCCGCTTACCTACCCTGGAAATACTATGTTTGGGAATACAAGCTACAACGCCCAGACCGCTCCTCAGAACGTTAATCAGGGTAACTCTTTCAATACGATTCCATTTAATGCTAATCAAGGATTTTTGCAGGATGTAGGCATAAGTTCGAGTTTAGCCCGAGAATTACAGAAGCTTAAGGACATGATATCGAATGTCCCCGGCGTAATCCATCCCATAGCTGAAGTTCCCACTGATAGTCACAGGATATCCCAGTTTGTACCATCAGTTAGCGACGTGCAGATCCCAAAACGGTTTCAAACCCCAAATATGAAACTATATGATGGCTCAACGGAACCTGAGGAACACGTCGCACAATACAGAGAACGTATGGAGATCAATCCAATCCCTATGGAAATCAAGGAAGCATGTCTTTGCAAAGGGTTTGGGTCTACCTTAACCGGAGCAGCCATGAAATGGCTACTGAGTATTCCTCCTAACACTATCAATTCTTTTTCTCATTTAGTTAACATGTTTAATAACCAGTTTTCTTGCAGTAGAACTTTTGAAAAAATGATAGTGATCTTTATAGGGTTACCCAGAATCTTGGGGAATCCTTGAGAGATTTTATTACCAAGTTTAGTAAGGAGTCGCTAGAAATCCCGAATCTAAACCCAGCTTCAGCAGTGGAAGCTCTCAAGTTGGGATTAGAAAAGGGCTCCTCTTTCTATGATGATCTCATTATAACTCCATGCAAGTCATTAGACGAAGCAAGAAGCAGGGCTCTAAGGTTCATCAAGCTATAAGACGACAAGAAAAATTCTAAGTTCGATTCCCCGAAGTATGATCAGACGAACAGGAAATTCGAATCCCCGGGAAAATCATACCGAGCAAAGCCTTACTACAAGCCTGATAACCCCAAGATTAATGCAGTAGATGAGGAAAATGATGAAGAATATCCTAAGATCTCTGAATATTGTTTTAATGTTGATATTGGTGGATTAATGTGTGCCATGCAGGATTTATGTGAGAAAGCCAGGTGGCCAAGGAAAACGGAGAGACCAGGAGCCTGGAAAGACAAATCAAAATGGTGTGCCTTCCACGAAGACTTTGGGCACTTGACCGATGGTTGCATTGCACTCAGAAGGGAGATCAGCTATCTTCTCAGCAAGGGCCACTTGAAAGAGCTACTTGGCAAGAAGAAGGGAAGAGAACATGATCCCGAGAAAATTTTTGAAAAGCCGACTCCTCCACCAATAGATGTAAGAACAATCATGTTCATATCCGGAGGATCCGACATCTGTGGAACCTCTTATTCTGCTGCAAAGAGAAATGCTGACCAAAGAAAGTTAGAAGTGGCTGACAGGCCAACAAAGACATCTATTCTCACTAAAGAGAGAATTATATCCTTCGATGAAAGCGATAGAGTCGATGTTCAGGATCCTCATCATGATAGTTTGGTAATAACTTTATATGTGGCTAACCATTATGTTCGCAGGATCCTTATAGATGGTGAAAGCTCTGTCAACATTATTCAATTAGACGTGCTGAAAAATTGAATATTCTTGAGGATGAGATCGTCCCCAGTTCCTCAGTATTGGTTGGATTCAGTGGAGAAACTAAGAACACTATTGGGGAGATTAAACTCCCAATATATGTCGAAGGGGTAAACAAAATGCAAAAATTTTGTGTTATTGACTGTTTATCTTGTCGCAATATTATATTAGGCAGGCCCTGGATACATGATATGAAAGCAGTTCCCTCCACTTATCACCAATGTGTGAAACTCCCAAGTCCGTGGGGGGTTATCAAAATCATCAGTGACCAACAAGACGCGAAGAATTGCTACACCTCTTCCATGAAGTGTACTGCCAAACCCCAGCAGGCGTAGCAGTTACAGAAGCCAGCACGAGGCGTAATGGAGGCCGGGGAAAAAGAAATTAAAGAAGTACCTCTTTATCCCGAGGATCCTGAAGTCAAAGTGCTGATAGGAACTAGCATTCCTGAGGATATTGAGTCAAAATTGCTCGATTTCCTCAAATTAAGGCTATCAACATTTGCATGGAAACATGAAGATATGACAGGTATTTCCAAAGATATTATAACACATAAACTTGGAATTGATAATTCTTTCAGGCCAATCCATCAAAAAAGAAGAAAATTTGCACCTGAAAGAAACATAATTATTCAAGAAGAAGTAGAAAGACTCTTGAAGGCAAAAATGATTAGGGAAGTTCAATATCCTTGATGGTTAGCAAATGTGGTGGCTGTACAGAAAAATAATGGCAAATGGAGAGTTTGTGTAGACTTCACAGACTTAAATAAGGCTTGTCCTAAAGATCCATTCCCTCTACCACACATCGATTCAATGGCGGATGCTACAGCCGGCCATGAGATGCTGACATTTATGGACGCATCCTCAGGATTTCAGCAAATCCAGATGGAGCCCTCAGATCAAGAAGATACGGCCTTCATGACTCCCACAGGTATTTATTGTTATATTTCTATGCCCTTTGGACTTAGAAATGCAGGTGAGACCTATCAGAGGTTAGTTAACATGATGTTCAAAGAGCAACTGGGGGACACGATGGAAGTCTATATTGATGATATGGTGGTGAAGTCCAAGAAAGCTGAGGATCACCTCCAAGATCTCAAGACCGCATTATGATATCCTGAGGAAGAACAAGAGGTTCGAGTGGACCAGTAAGCATGAGGAAGCTTTAGCATCCTTAAAAGCTTATCTTTCTTCTGCTCCTCTACTGGTAAAACCCGAGGAAGGTGAATCTCTATCTCTATATCTAGCTGTATCGAATAATGCTATAAGTGCAGTTTTGGCTAAGGAATTCGAAGGTCAACAACATCCCATATATTATGTAAGTAAAAGCCTTTTGGATGCTGAAACTAGGTATTCTTATCTTGAGAAATTAATTTTAGCACTTATTATGGCATCTACTAAACTTAGACACTATTTTGAAACTCACCCTATATGTGTTAAAACTAATTATCCTTTTAAGTCTGTTTTGAGAAAACCAGAAATGTCAGGTAGAAGGGCAAAATGGGCAGTAAAGCTAAGTGCATATGATATAACATATGAACCTAGGACTGCCATCATATCCCAGGCATTAGCAGACTTTGTGGCTGATTTCACCAGTGAACTTAAAGAAAAAGCAGACTTGGAAGTCCAACAACATGAAGAAACCAAAGATAAGTGGACTCTATACACTGATGGTGCTTCAAATGATAGAGGAATAGGTCTCAGGATTTTGCTGAAATCGCCACAGGGGGACATTATACCTCAATCCATATCCTGCGGATTTCAAGCCACAAATAACGAGGCAGAATATGAAGCTTTGATAGCAGGATTACAACTAGCAATCGACATGAAAATCAGGTTTATTCAAGTACATGTTGATTCATTATTATTAACTAATCATTTTAATGTTTCATACACTGTTAGAGGAGAAAGACTAATGAAATATCTAGAGCTAGTAAAAAAACTAGCAAAGTGTTTCGAAATGTTTGATATTTCACAGGTACCTAGAGAAGATAATGTTGAAGCAGACGCCCTAGCATATTTAGCTTCATCCTTCAGGATACCGGAAGGTGTCAAGATCCCTATCATACATATCCTGAGCCCATCAATAGAAGAACAATGTGTCAATGAAATATCGGAACAAGGTGTCACGAATCCTGAGGATGATGAAGATTCTTGGATTATCCCGATCAGGAGATATATTCAGGATGGAATTATCCCCAAGGATGAAAACCCAAGAGCTTTCGCACAAAGGTAATCCTATATACTATAATGAATGATATATTATACAGAAAATCTCTTGCAGGACCATATCTTAGGTGCTTGGAGAAGGCAGAAGCTCAAGAAGTTCTTCAGGATATCCATGATGGAGATTGTGGGAATCACACTGGGGGCAGAGCACTATTCTCCAAGATCCTGAGGATGGGGTATTTCTGGCCAACGATGAAGAGGGATGCTATGAATTATTCTCAGAAATGTGATGCATGCCAGAGACATAGCAACATTTTGCACCAGCCAGCAGAACCATTATATCCTATTATATCCCCTTGGCCTTTCATGAAGTGGGGAATGGATATTGTTTTGGATAAAAATCTGCTAAGGATCCAGTATCCAAATTCGTAAATGTGAGGTATAGTGCTAATTCGATAATATTGGATGCGTAACCGTAATTTGTGTGAACACAGTGATTTGATCACGAGGGAAAAAACCCTTAACCAAGATAGTCTTACTTCGGTCAAAACTTATCAAGGTAATCTCTAGTCGAACTTCCTCGGTCAAGGATTAACTAAGTAATCGTTGGTCGATTCTTTTCGGTCAAAGATCAACAAGGTAACCTTTGGTCGATGAGTATGTGATTATCGTGGTCTCCGGCACAAAAAACCCTCGGACGGTGAAAACTATCACCGTCAAGTATATTGATAAATAAAAGGTGGTTACAAGTGTTGTGGAGTTGATGATCGAGATTACAAAGAAAGCTAGTGTGTAGAGAGAGTATTTGCTTCTGCTCTAGTGTGTGTGTAGGTACATGTGTATCGGGTTGTGTTTTCCTAGCTGATCACAATCTCCATTATATATAAAAGATAATAACTCAAGGGAGTTATGATTAATAAAGACTATTAACTAATAATCCCTAAAAATCCGCCATGTCTTCAATATAATCGTAACAGCCACTTTGACCACGTGCTCCATCACTCAGGCTGCGAAATAGGTGGTAGACCAGGTCTTCTAGCCGTTACACTTATTAAATATCAGCCTTCATATAAGATACAACCGTTAATAGCAGCAAATACCGAGGATCCATGATCCTGACATAGCTCTGGAACTCTTCAGAAGGATAATTAATCCAGACACGCCAATATCTTCTTGACCGCAGTTTAGTGGATAGACTGAGTCTTCTAACCGTTATACCTGCTAAATATAAGACCACACATGAGAACAACCGTTATTAAATAATAAATACTGTGGATCCTTGATCCTGGAGGGATCTGGAACACACGCTAAGGATAACTGATCCAAAACATATGCCAAGATAACATATCCACAGTGTCAAATTTCTGTGCACTAACAATTGCCCCCAAAATGGCGGTTGTGATAAAATCACAGCTGTCATTTTGCCTTTGAATTCAAACTTCCTGCAAAAACATATGAGATTTGACAAGCTAGATATAATTGTCATATATCAATGGAGTTTCCTTGGGAACTTCCCGTCCGGCTGTATATCTTTCTCCCTGCAAATCATGAACAACTAGTAACACCTGATTAACCCGGGTGGATGATCCATTTTTATGAATAGTGAAATACAGGTTAAGATTTTTGATAATTGCAAGTAAGTTTAATAAATAGTATCTTTTAACTATATGTTGATTGTCTGTTATTTTGAAAGTTTGTCTGATATAGCTTTAGACTTGTTGAAAGTTTTGAGAAATATTCTTTAGTAAAATGTTTTTAGGATAAAATATTCTTGCAAAAATATTCTAACCAGACCTTACGGTATGATTTCTGTTTATCGATTTACACTTATTTGATTTCAGTTTATATCTTCATAGATATAAGGATTCATTATTCTCAATCTATTTTTATAAGGATTTAAAAATAGATGCATTGAGGATCCTGAAATACAAAAGGTGGAAACTACCCTAAGTAATCTGGGGACAAGCCCGTGAACTGGGGACAAGCCCAAAGCTGGGGACAAGCCCAAATACGGATGCTAACTGGGGACTCGCCCAAATCGGGATTTAGCCCAAACGTGAGATAACGTGAAAACGTTATAAACCTTAGCTAACATGAAAATGTTAGAAACCTTTGTCATGAGATAACGTGAAAACGTTATAAACCGGTGGTATGGTACGTCTACCATAAATCGTAGGATCCTCCATATAGCCGAAAGCAACGAAATTGTCATCCACTAAGCGTGTACTGGTCCCGCTGCCCCGGACTATACGTTGGATAGCGTGCGCTCCAGGCGAGAGTGTAGAAACTCTAATTTATAAGAAAGGTGAAAACCTTTAAACCTTGGAGTATATGACCATCGGGGGTCATATCCAATCGTGGGCTGGGCCAAGGAAAATAGCATTGTACCTTAAGCGTGAGGGAGAGGTGGCCAACCACTTAGACATTGAACCTCTTATTGAAATTTGCATTGTTACTTAAAAACTTGGAAAAGATAAATGTTAAGAATACATTATCCTCAAATTATTAACAAGAATATGAAATAAATAAGTGATCAGATAGATATTACCAATTTTAGGATCCTTAATCCTAGATGGATGCTTGATTTTCGAAGGATACTAGATCCTGACTAAAAAAAATACTTTTTGAGATGGATAGCATCCATGCTCTTGGTAATCTGTTGCCTTCCATGGTGAGCAAATGATATGCCCCTTTCCCTGCTTCCGACTCGATCAGATAAGGACCTTCCCACTTGGGTGCTAGTTTCCCATCTGCCGGATTGGTTGTGTTTTGGAAGGATTTCCTCAAGACTAGATCTCATTCTTGAAATCTTCTTATCCTTATATTTTTGTTGTATGCCCCTGATGTGTTGTAAAACATACTTACTTTCCTTATCGTTTTATCATGATTTAATTGCTTTTTAGTTTAATTATTAAGAGGTTTAGCTTGTTTTTGCTTAATTTTACAAAGATGGATGTTTACTTGTAGGTTATGAGTTTTAATGAATAAAAGTGGCAAGTTTGAAGACTCTAGGGGCTTATTTGAGCAACTTTGAAGACTACAACTCAAGGCCCGACCCAAGCCCACAAGTTAGAAGCCTTACATGCATAATATATTAATTAAACAAGAGAAAAAAGAACCCTAACAGCCCCTAAATCCCGAAATCAGCATCAACCAGCCATAAAACTTCTGTTTGGCAGCATCTAGGGTTTCAAAGAAAGTCGTTTTTGCATCTTGTGTGACCAAGTGAAGAAGAAGGAGGCTTAGGAAAACTTGGTACAGCAGCTAGGGACCATATTCATCAAGAAACTCAGCCATATATCTTAAGTATTCATCCATAAACTTTATGTTCTTGTTCAAGATTCATAACTAGTTAATTTTGATCTTTAACTTGAATTGTTTTGCAAGTAACTTGAAGATTGACTTGTGCTTGATTGAGATTGATTCTTGAATGATTTTAATTATGTTTATGTTGAGTTATATGATGTTTACTTTGATGTATAATTGCTGTCCAAATATCATGTTCGGCTAAACTTGTTAGTTCTACCTAGGTTAGATGAATATTGTTAGGTTTTAATGAGTAATATGGATTGTTGATTATCATGGCTTGAATTGTTAATGAAAAGTTTGGTTTAATATTGAATTAGGTTATGTTTAGTGCCTGTGAATTTATTAATTACACTCATATACCTCTTGCTTTGATTAATTGAATACGTTTTGATTGATTGTTGCTTGTTAGAACTCTTTACTTGGTGTTTAGGGTTTGTTTGCGGGGTGATCAACCGTAGGGTTGAAGTGAGTGTTTTAATTGAATATAATCAGCGGGTGAACACCTTCTTAGAGACCGAGAGGTGATAGGAAGTAAGGTCGTCTCTTAGCTTTTACTTGTTAGGATTAAGATCGCGCGAGAGCGGGTTTGGTTCTTGTCGGGTTTGGGTTTTGAGCGATTAGTTGATCTAGTTTAAGTTAAACTAAATTGTTCCTCTATCCTTGGTTGCGTAGTATTCGTCTCCATTAGGGTAGTGTGTCGGTGAGACCGAGAGGAGAGTCGACATTAGAGCACTTTAACAATTCGTTTCTCGGTTTGTTCTTAAAATCAACTAAGTGTAAGTTAGAGTTTGTTAGTGAGACTGAGAGGTGATCTAGCTTTCTTGAGTGAACCTTAGTTTTGTCATCCTTAGGAATCGGTTTCGTGAGAATCCTCAATCCATTATCTTATTATACCTTCAATATGATTCTTACCTAGGTAGACGTTTTCTCCGATTGCAGTTAAGTTTCCTAGTTTTGTTAAGAGTTTAGTTAAGTTAAATTAAGTCTTTTAAGTTAATTAAATTAAGTTAGGTTAAGTATTTAATAATATAAAAATCAATTTAAAATATATTATTCTTAGGTGAGTCTTATTTAGGGTTAAGTATTAGATACGTGTTCACGTGTCCTTGTGTTCGACACTCGGACTTCCTTAGTGCTATACTATTAGTGATCGGTACACTTGCCAGTTTTGTGTGGCTTCTTTAGGAATTTCGTTTAATAAATTTAAAGCTTAGTTATGAGAGCATCGTTAGACACACATCAGCCCCAGCTACCCTTTGTTGATATGCTGCCATTCTGATTTTGGCTAGGTCTCTAAGTTCTTCAATAGTATCCAAGTCTTCAAGGAGAATATCTTCATTGAGTTCAGGATCACGGATGCTCGTTCTGGCTGTAGGAACCACCATCTCTGTAGGGATTACTGCTTCTGATCCAAACACCAATGAGAAGGGTGTTTGGCCTGTTGCATTTTTAGGTGTAGTTCTGTCTGCCCAAAGAACATAAGGAAGTTCTTTAGCCCATTTTCCCTTCTTGGATCCTAGTTTCTTCTTTAAATTGTTGATGATGATTTTGTTGCTAGAATCCGCTTGACCATTGGCTTGAGGATGAACTGGTGTAGAAGTGATCATCTTGATGCCCCAACTGTCACAAAAGTTAGTGGTTCCTTTCTCGATAAACTGGGAACCATTGTCACAAACAATTTCAGAAGGGATACCAAATCTAGTTATAATATTTCTTTTAATAAAGGATATAACTTCCCTTTCTCGGACTTGCACGAATGCTTCTGCTTCAATCCATTTAGAGAAGTAGTCTGTGATAGCAAACATAAAGACCTTTTCGCCAGGTGCCTTTGGTAGCTTGCCTACAATATCCATTCCCCATTTCATGAAAGGCCATGAAGAGGATATAGGATACATAGGTTCTACTGGCTGGTGAAGAATGTTTCCATGCCTTTGGCAAGCATCACACTTCTTTGAGTATTCCATAGCATCCTTCTTCATTGTTGGCCAGAAGTATCCAGTCATAAGTATCCTGGAGAATAATGTTCTTCCCCGTGTGTGGTTTCCGCAATCGTCTTCGTGGAAGTCTTGAAGTACCTCTTGTATTTCAGGATCCTCAATGCATCTCAGATAGGGACCTGCAAGAGATTTTCTATACACAATATCTTGTAAAATAATGAATTGTGATACCTTTAATCTGAAAGCTTTAGGATTTTCCCCTGCAGGGATCTCTCCATCTTGAAGGAATTTTTTGATTGGAAGGATCCAAGATCCTACTTTTGAAGAGGATGGATGATCTGTATGTTCTCCTGTGTAATCCACTGTTATCTTCACGGATTCTTGTTCTCCAATTGCCGGAGACAATATATGAATGATGGGTATCTTTACATCATCCGGGATCTTCAACGATGATGCTAAGTTTGCTAAGGCATCTGCCCCAGCATTCTCTTCCCTTGGTACCTGATCCTCATCTGTTTAGCTAAGAGTAAACCTGCGATAAGTGCTTCATATTCTGCCTCATTGTTGGTGGCTTGGAATGCACATGCAATGGACCGGGGTATTATTTCCCCCCGTGGCGATTTTAGTAGTATGCCCAAACCTGTTCCTCTTACATTGGATGCTTCATCTGTGTGTGAAGAGGATCCAAGGATCCTTGGTTTCTTCAAGTTGTTGGACTTCTAGATCAGCTTCATTTTGCATGTCACTACTGAAATCAGCCACAAAGTCTGCAAGCGCTTGTGATTTAATGGTTGTTCTAGGTTCATACTGAATATCATATGCACTCAGCTTCACAGCCCATTTGGCCATTCTACCTGACATTTCTGGTTTTCTAAGCACATTCTTAACAGGATAGTTAGTTCTCAAAATAATAGTATGTGTTTCAAAATAGTGTCTCAACTTGGTTGAGGCCATAATCAAAGCAAGAATTAATTTTTCAAGGTGAGAATACCTGACCTCTGCGTCTAAGAGTCTTTTACTTACATAATAAACGGGATGTTGTTCACCTTCATGATCCTTTACCAAAATGGCACTTACTGCATTTCCTGAGACAGCTAAATACAGATATAAGGATTCTCCATCCACATGCTTCATTAGAGCTGGAGCTGAGGATAAGTAATCCTTCAAGGCTGTAAGCGCAACCTCATGCTTTTCCATCCATTCAAACTTCTTATTCTTCCTAAGGATGTCATAGAAGTCCTTGCACTTCTCGGAGGATCTTGAGATGAACCTATTGAGAGCAGCTATTCTTATTGTGAGCCTTTGGACATCCTTTGCATTTACAGGAGATTTCAAATTGAGGATGGCTTCAATTTGCTCGGGGCTTGCTTCAATTCCTCTTTTAGTCACCATATATCCCAGAAACTTTCCAGCCTTAACACCAAAGTGGCATTTTGACGGATTCAATTTCATGTTATATTGGTCGAGGATATTGAATGCTTCCTCGAGGTCTCTAAGGTGATACTCAGCTTTCTTTGATTTTATCACCATATCGTCTATGTATACTTCCATAGTCTTGCCCAACTGATCCTTGAACATCATGTTGACTAGTCTTTGTTATGTTGCCCCTGCATTTCTTAGTCCAAACGGTATAGCAGTATAACAGTATATGCCGGTAGGAGTCATGAATGTTGTATCCTCTTGATCAGATGGTTCCATCTGAATTTGTTGGAATCCAGAGGAAGCATCCATAAAGGTAAGCATTTCATGTCCTGCCGTTGCATCCACCATGGAATCTATATGTGGTAATGGGAAAGGATCCTTGGGGCATGCCTTGTTTAAATCAGTAAAATCGACACGCACCCTCCACTTTCCATTCTTTTTAGAAACAACAACCACATTAGCTAACCATCGAGGATACTTAACCTCTCTGATCATACCAGCCTTAGTAAGTTTTTCAACTTCTTCTTGTATGATCTTGTTCCTTTCAGGAGCGAATTTTCTTTGCTTCTGATGGACGGGTTTAACAGATAAATCAACGCCTAGCTTATGAGTGATTACCTCTCTTGAAATACCTGTCATGTCTGAGTGCTTGAAGGCAAAGGTATATCTTCTTCGCCCTAAGAAGGATATTAAATCCTCCTCAATCTTACTTGGGATACTGGATCCTAGGAACACCTTTATCTCTGGATCCTCGGGGTCCAATGATACTTCTTTAAGGTCTTTCTCCCGAGCTTCCAGCACGTCCCTAGGATGTTGCTGTAGTTGCTATGCTATAGTTTGCTTGGTTGTTGGCTTCATTGATGATGAATAATAGTTCTTGGCCTCCGCTTGGTCACCCACTATATTTACAACTCCCCAAGGAGTAGGTAGCTTGATGCATTGGTTAGAGATAAATAAAGTAATAATCAAACCGTCGTGATGAGGATCCTGGATGTTTAGCTTGTCTTCCTCATCGAAGAAGATTCTTTTGTCTGTTGTTAAGGTGGTTGATACTATTGGTCGGTCTCCGTTATCAATCTTGACTTCTTTGGCAAGTCTCCTTGCTGCTGAGAAAGAAGTTCCGCAAATGTCTGAACCTCCAGAGAGGAAATTCACCACTCGCACATCCAGCTCATCTTGGTGAGGATCCTGGATTCTCGAGTTGAAGAAGATCCTTTGATTAGTCACTCGAGTAGTGGGGATGAGCGGTCTTCTTTCATCGTCCAACTCGAATTCTTCTGCGGAACAAGAAGTTTGAATCATGCCGTACTCTCTGGAGACGAAGTTGATCACATGAGCGTCTGGTGGTGGTGGTGTTGCTTTTTGTAGAAGATCTTCGGGATCCTGGATCTTGGATTTCTTCTTTCCCAAGAGTTCTTTAAAGTGACCCTTGCTCAAGAGGTATCCAATTTCCCTTCTTAAGCCGATGCACTCGTCTGTCATGTGGCCAAAATCTTCGTGAAAAGCACACCACTTAGAATTGTCCTTGAACGTGGTTGTCTTCTCGTTCTTTCGGGGCCACCTTGCTTTTTCCCCTAGGTCCTTCATGGCACAGATCAAGCCATGAGTGTTCACAGAGAAACAATAGTCAGAGATGCAAGGATAGTCTTCATCGTCATCTCCTTTTTCGACTGCTCGTACGTTTTGATTGTTGAACTTGGTGTACGGCTTCGAATTGTTGTTCCTGTATGAGGATCCTTTATTCTTATCGGGGGATTCTTGTTTTGTTTGCCCCCCAAGACGATCCTGGATCCTTTTATCGTCTTCTAATCGGATGAATCTTAACGCACTGTTCCTAACTTCATCTAAGGTCCTGCACGGAGTCATCACAAGATCGTCATAAAATGGGGAGCCCCTTTGAAGTCCCATCTTGAATGCTTCAACAGCCGTAGCCATATCAAGATTAGGTATTTCTAGGGCTTCCCTGCCTAACCTTGTAACAAAATCCCTTAAGGATTCATCATAAGGTTGGATAACTCTATATAAATCACTAGTTAACTTCTCAAATTTCTTACTACAAGAAAACTGGCTTTTGAACAAGTTAACTAGATGTGAAAAAGATGTAACAGAATAAGGAGGAAGACTTAGCAGCCATTTAAGTGCAGATCCTGTTAGTGTGGATCCGAAACCCTTGCATAGACAAGCTTCCTTGAGTCTTTTAGGAATTGGATTGATCTCCATCCTTTCCCTATACTGAGCCACGTGCTCTTCCGGATCAGTGGTCCCATCATACACCTTCATGTTGGGTGTTTGAAAGCGTTTTGGGATCTCCGCATTGCATATCGGTGGAGCGAATCTGGACAACTTATGGCTCCCTTCTGGTGTTTCAGGAATTGGACGGACCACTCCTGGCACGTTGGATATCATATCCTTAAGCTTCTGAAGTTCCCTAGCCATAGCCTGATTGATACCTGTATCCTGCATAGAGCCCAGGTTAGTGTCTGAGGATATATGATTATAGGCGTTACCTCTTGGTTGGTTGAACATTGGCATCCCAAAAGTGTAGTTAAGATAAGAAGCATCTGCTACAGTAGCAGGTCTACCAGAGGCAATGGTCTGCATGGGGATGATGTCCCCTTCATGGACCTCAGAAGACCTTTGATGGTGAATTCTGCCAGAAGGATCCTTGAGGTTGGGAGCCGAAGGATCCTTGAGGATACAACCAAGAGGATCCTGGTTGAAGGATGGATGATCCTTGTTGAAGGAACGAGGATCCTTGATTTTGCTGACCCATGGACCCTTGTTGAAGGATAGATGATCCTGGCTGAACGAATGAGGATCCTTTAGTTTGTTGACCCATGGACCCCTGTTGAAGGATAGATAATCCTGGCTGAAAGAATGAGGATCCTTGAGTTTGTTGACCCACGGACCCTGGTTGAAGGATGGATGATCCTTGCTGAAGGATCGAGGATCCTTGAGTATGTTGAGCCACGGATCCTGAAGTAGTGAAATCCAGCAACCTAGGCATCAAGGGAGTCTGATCCACCGCTGGCCTCTTTCTTTTCTTGAGATTTTCAATTTCACGTTGGATCATCTGGTTGGTTTTGTTCTGCTGCTCCATGTATGCCTTAACCTGTGAAAACATTGCAGAAACATCATTGTTAGATTTGGCCACCAAAGTGGCAGCAGTGGTTTTTGAGCTCTGGAAGACTGGAATTTGTGTCTTGTTTCCAGCCGCGGTGGTCCTTGGTGCTCCCGTAATTGGAGGAGGCATCGGCGGCAAAGATCTTGATGAGAGAGAAATCGAAGACGGCATTGTTGATGAAGCAGAGGTTGATTGAGAGGGCATTGATGGTGATATGGGTATGAAAAGTTGAAAATTGATAGGAAATAATCTGGATTATAGCACCAATTGCCCCACGGTGGGCGCCAAATTATTTTGGATAACAATCTGCTAAGGATCCAGTATCCAAATTCGTAAATGTGAGGTATAGTGCTAATTCGATAATATTGGACGCGTAATCGTAATTTGTGTGAACACAGTGATTTGATCACGAGGGAAAAAGCCCTTAACCAAGATAGTCTTACTTCGGTCAAAACTTATCAAGGTAATCTCTGGTCGAACTTCCTCGGTCAAGGATTAACTAAGTAATCGTTGGTCGATTCTTTTCGGTTAAAGATCAACAAGGTAACCTTTGGTCGATGAGTATGCGATTATCGTGGTCTTCGGCACAATAAACCCTCGGACGGTGAAAACTATCACCGTCAAGTATATTGATAAATAAAAGGTGGTTACAAGTGTTGTGGAGTTGATGATCGAGATTACAAAGAAAGCTAGTGTGTAGAGAGAGTATTTGCTTATGCTCTAGTGTGTGTGTAGGTACATGTGTATCGGGTTGTGTTTTCCTAGCTGATCACAATCTCCATTATATATAAAAGATAATAACTCAAGGGAGTTATGATTAATAAAGACTATTAACTAATAATCCCTAAAAATCCGCCATGTCTTCAAAATAATCGTAACACCCACTTTGACCACGTGCTCCATCACTCAGGCTGCGAAATAGGTGGTAGACCAGGTCTTCTAGCTGTTACACTTATTAAATATCAGCCTTCATATAAGATACAACCGTTAATAATAGCAAATACCGAGGATCCATGATCCTGACATAGCTCTGGAACTCTTCAGAAGGATAATTAATCCAGACACGTCAATATCTTCTTGACTGCAATTTAGTGGATAGACTGAGTCTTCTAACCGTTATACCTGTTAAATATAAGACCACACATGAGAACAACCGTTAGTAAATAATAAGTACTGTGGATCCTTGATCCTGACGGGATCTGGAACACACGCTAAGGATAATTGATCCAAAACATATGCCAGGATAACATATCCACAGTGTCAAAATTCTGTGCACTAACAGATATCATGGGGAAACTACCAAGAGCTCCGGGAGGAAAAGTCTTTATGTTGGCTATGACAGATTATTTCTCGAAGTGGATCGAAGCGGAAGCCTTTGTTCAAGTCCGAGAGAAAGAAGTTATCTCATTCATCAAGCGCAATACCCTGACAAGATTTGGGATCCCAGCAGAGATAGTGTGTGACAATGGCTCGCAATTCATCGGCAAGAGAACAACTAACTTCTGTGCCAGTTGGGGAATCAAGATGATCACATCAACACCTGTCCACCCTCAGGCTAATGGACAGGCTGAGTCTAGCAACAAAATCATTATCAATAACCTGAAGAAAAAGTTGGGGGTCTAAGAAAGGAAAGTGGGCCGAGGAACTACCTTTTGTTCTTTGGGCAGATAGAACCACTTCGAAGAATGCTACTGGTCAGACTCCTTTCTCATTAGTAATTGGAGCTGATGCAGTTATCCCCACAGAAATGGTTATCCCGACGGCCAGAGTCACTCATCAAAATCCCGAAGATAACACTCGAAGTCTACTTGAAGATCTAGATGCGGTAGAAGAACTCCGGGATTTGGCAAAGATCAGAACGGCTTCTTATCAACAGAAGATAGCAAAGTCCTACAACAAGAATATCAGAGTTCGAAGGTTTCAAGAAGGGGATTTGGTTCTCCGAAAAGCTTTTCAAAATACTACCAATCCTACGGATAGGAAGCTCGCACCAAAGTGGGAAGGTTCTTACCTGATTGATTCGGAAGCAGGAAAGGGGGCATACAAATTGTCTACTTTGGATGGTGACTTACTACCAAGGGCTTGGAATGCTATACATCTCAAAAAATATTTCATGTAAGACTTCTATCCCGAGGATAACTGTTATACTAAACAGTCAAGGTATGTACTCAAACTTATACTTTTATTCATTTTTAATATTATTATTCTTCAAACAAGATACTAACTTAAGCATCGGAGGGGTGTTAGCAATGCTAACACCCACCCCTCACTTAGAGTTAACTGTTTTGTAGATATGAGAGAAGGAAGTTAACTTGGGCCTTCGTCGCCAGTATCTAAAGGCCTCGTCGCCAGCTTATCCTTAAGGTATAAGGGGTTTTCACCTCTTCTAAGGTTTGAGGGATTTTCATCTCTTCTTAAGTCGCCTGTAGAGCACGTTTATTCAGCCTTAGTTTGAGAGGCGGGGCGAGCACATGAAATATAGTGACTTGTTACCTCGTTATCCTCGGCTATTGGTTTGAATTTTGAGGTTTAAGGGATCTTCATCTCTTCTTAAGAAGCCTGTAGCGCATGATTTATTCGGCCTTAGTTTGAGAGGCGGGGCCAACACATAAAATATAGTGATTTGTTATCTCGTTATCCTCAGCTATTGGTTTGAATCACAAGTTTATGGTAGACGTACCATAATCTAAGGTTAAAGAGATTTACATCTCTTCTAAAGGTCATCGTCGCTAGTTTATTCTTAAGGTTTAAGAGATTTACATCTCTTCTAAAAGGCCCTATCGCAAGTTCGTTTCTAATGGTTTAAGAGATTTTTCATCTCTTCTAAAGGGCCTTGTCGCCAGTTTATTTAGGCCTTGTCGCCAGAATTTAGGTTATATATTTTTGTGTAGGTTGTATATTTTTTGTTGACATATAATGCAAACACGTGTAAAATAGTTTTTTTATATTATTCATCGCAATGTAAGTATGTGTTGATGGATATTAATATTCACCTACACATAAAATCTTTCATACACGACCATTGCATAAGAGATCATTACACAACCAATGCATACCTACACAAATTTTTTAACAACCTACACAGTTTATATGTATTTGGAGAACCATATCAACATATACCTACACAAATTTTTTAACAACCTACACAGTTTATATGTATTTGAAGAAACCATACAACATATACCTACACAAACTTTTAACACCCTATACAGTCAATATTTATTTGAAGAACCATATTATACATGCATATAAACTTTTGACAACTTACACAACTAACTTTCTCTACATTGTTTGTTTGTTAGATACGCAAATTAACGATCATTGTATAAAAGATGAAGGATATACATACACAGTCTTACACCAACACATTGTTAATCCTACCTTGGTTTGTGTATTTTTAATACGTAAACTACGTTTTTTTATTGTTATTTATGTAATTGAAAAAAATTAAGCTAATTAAATTTAGAAAAGTGTAGAAAATTTTACAGCCTTGATTTTAGCAAGCGAAAATTTGAAGCAATAAATTTAATAGAGAACTATGTGACTGGCTTTGATTTCTTTTATCCGCAATTTACCTTGAAACTAAAAATGAATAAAACTATAGCTAGGGTTGGGTTGGGTTGGGTTGGGTTGGGTTGGGTTGGGTCGGGTAGGTTCTATACAATTTTAATCGGGAAAATCTTGAAAATAATCTAGTTTGATTAAGTGTTTTTTACAAAAGAGGCTAGTTTGACCATATTTTTATTTTTTTTTTCAAAAATAGCCTTGTTTTACAAATTTTTTTTTCTAAAGTAGCCTATTTTTTCTGTCGGATCCGACGGAATTTCAACATTGTCCGACAGAATTTTTGAACATTTAAAACCGTCACGTGTCAACGTATTAATAGATCCGACGGAATTCATTAAAAGACCATCGAATCCGACGAAATTTTTAATGGATCCGGCGGAATTCATCAGCTTCTACATCTCAACTCCTAAACCTCCATAACCAACCTCCATCTCCATCTTTCTTAATTCTCCACAAGATCAAGCAAATTAGTGTAAATTGCTTAGTTTTTCGAAGATAACACAACCATAGTGTTCAATTTCACTTTAGAACTCATAATAAAAATGCCCGAATTGAAAAATCTAAGGTTCGTCAGACAAATTAAACAATCGGATCCGATAGATGCATGAACTGAACCGTCAAATCCGACTGTTTATTATTACATCGGGTTATTTCATTTATTTATCGGATTCGAGGGAATAGTATGCTTCGTGACGCGTCCTAATAGGGCTATATTTGTCAGATCCGACGGGATTTTAGGCTATCTTGATGTAACATCCTAATTTCGGTTTTATTAATAGAATAAATATCATCTATTTTATAGTGGGTCGTTATCGGTTTAGAGAAATAGAATACGAGTTGGGCTAGTGTTGGGTTAAATGGATATGGATTATGGACTTGGATTATGAAAGAAAGAGGAAAGGACCATGGGCTTAAGCCCATGATCCATAATTATATAAACCATTAATCCCTCATTTAATTCATTCTCACACATTCCATACACCACCCAAAACACACACTTAAGATTTCTCTCTAGTTCTTCCCTATCTACACCGAAACCAAGAAGGAAACCGAGCACCGACCCGAGGTAATACTAGTATGATGTTTTATTAGCTTAAACCCGTTATATATAGTCACGAAACGACGAGCCGACACCGTTAAACCGTTTAAGTCACGAGATCCGGATGGAATCGGGTATAAACCGAACCTATGATGAGCTTAGGGGTCACCCTAGCTCATATCTGGATCGAACGGGACGAAAAACGGTGAAAAACGAGCTAAAACCCTTTTTTCCGGCGAAATCGCGTTTTTCCGGCGGCTTTCCAGCAATGACGGCGCCGGAAAGGCGGCGCCGAAAAGGCGGCGCCGGAAAGTGGTACGAGGTTAAGGGGGGAATGTCAGGGAATGTTCTGACATTCCTGACCTAACCTTAGTTCGCTACAGGAATATAGCGAATTAAAGGTGATTCGCTAGCTAGTTCGTCCATGGGAACATAGCGAACCGATTACAGTTCGTGTTCAATCCGTTAAGGGAAAGGGATGACGAATCACCCTTGATTCGTTATAGCCAGTTCGTTAGAAGAGAGAACGAATTAGATGGACTAATTCGTTATATGGACTAATTCGTTATGTGGACTGATTCGCTAAGAGTTCAATTCGTCATAGGGTTCAATTTGCTAACCAGATCAAACGAATAAGGTCTGATTCGTTATAAGGTAACGAATGGGTTCATTCGTTATGAACCCCATTCGTTAAAGGACTGGGACGAATTAGAAGTTTAACATAATGACAGAATGGTCCCTGGACTTAGAAAAGAATGATTTAATTACAAATAAGCCCTTGAACTTTTAAGTAACATATTATTCAATGATTCAAAATGCTAATGAAAAATGTGTTAAGACAGTTAATGGAAATAAAATTTTTCCAAGCTGACTTGGCAGCTCGACCCCAACCAGGGGCTCTGCCCCTTGGACCC
Source organism: Bidens hawaiensis (assembly GCF_021521415.1). Lineage (NCBI taxonomy): Eukaryota > Viridiplantae > Streptophyta > Magnoliopsida > Asterales > Asteraceae > Bidens > Bidens hawaiensis. The sequence goes on from NW_027491697.1 coordinate 641,887, forward strand.
TGCTAGGGGCTGCCGCCCCTAGACCCCGCTGCCAGGGGCGCTGTTCCGGACCCCCGTTCGTTGTGGGTAGTAGCTAAGACTAGAAAGATGATATGAGTAGTGATAGTTAATTGATACATGTAAATATTATACAGTTAGCCGTGCACAGCTCAAGAAGGGAATAACGACTAACGGAGAGCGTAACAAGATCCAGGTGAGTTTCTAGCCCCATTTATGTGTTATGTTTTCGGGGCTGTGTGCATACTCAATATGTTTGTTAATACGCTTATCCTAAGAGATAAGTGTATGCCTTATGTGAATAATGTGAAATGTACGAATGATTGCTTGATGGTACGTGAACGATCTTCGGATATTGCACGTACTGTCAGGTTGTAACGCTATATATAAGGTAAGTATGATATGTATGCTTATGTGTATGAACGAGATAAAGTTAATAAAAGAAGGAAAGGATGGTTGTATGGTTGTATGGTTACGAAAAGGGTACCGAACCCTAATAATACTCGAGGTATGTTGTATGGTAACGAAGAGGGAATCGAACCCTACTAATATTCGAGAACTAGGGAATCGAACCCTACTAATATTCGAGGAAAGAGGGTACCGAGCCCTAATAATACTCGAGGAAAGAGGGTACCGAGCCCTAATAATACTCGAGGAAGAAGGGTACTGAGCCCTAATAATACTCGAGGAATGTAGGGCGTAATGCTCTTTATAACGTAAGATATGAAAGCAAGTTAGTACAAAAGAAAGTATGAAAGTATGATTGAAAAAATATAAGTTTATGTGTATTGTATAATGTATGATTAACTAGAACTCATTCAGCGTAGCTGACTTTTAGTATGCACGCATGTGAGTAGGATGAGACAGCTCGCTTGAGGAGACACGTGGCATTGAATAAGAGGATGGCATCAGAAGGCTCAAGACGTGATATGTTTTAATTACTTTGTTTTTGAAAGACAAGTTGTTTGTTTAAGACAAGTTTTGGATTGTTACGAAATGTTTTATGAAAGTTTTTAATGTTCCGCGAATGTTTTAATTAACTCTGATATTTAGAACTGCATTTATGAGTAAATCCAACACAAAAGTAGGGCTACCGGTAATGGGGGCTTACACTTGATCCTTTCAACCCAATCTAAAATAAATTTAAACGAAAGTTAGTTTTATATCCTAAACTTGTTACAAATTGAAACGATAAACCCTCAACTTGCAGATTTTATAAATAAAAGGAAATACATGACAGTTTGTAGTTAACTTTTAAACTTATAATCTTGCTAATGTACCGACATATTATTTTATTTTTATATTATATTGTTTTACAAGTATTGTAATAGTCGCCAGGTAATATATTACTTTCTTTTTTGATAGAATCAACGGTTATTATATTGTGTCTTCAGTCAGCTTTTATCAAAATTCTCTATTAGTTATCAATAATGACTAGAGGGTTAGGTATGACCTTAATCTGATTTAAAATATTAAAATAACTAATATTAGTCATCAACAGTAACCCCTTGTTGATAAGAATATTCTAACCATAATCGTAACTAATAAAAAAACGATGTAGTGGACGTTATACCCATCCAAAAAAACTCTCATAGCGCCCGGGCATTCCGTCCCCAGGACGCTTTGGGCTGGTTTCGGGCTAGGAGCGTTTCCTAGAAAGCGCCTACTCCATTATTCATTCAAATAATCAGGTTTTTTTTCACAAACTTCAACCAATCAAATTTTTTATTTTTATCAAAAACTAAAACTAAAAAAACATTAATTGCGCAATGATTAAAGAGGCTTCATCCACCACACCATTTTGTTGTAAAAAACTCATATGATGACGAGGCGTCACATGTCGCAAAACACCCTCATAGGGGCTTCATCCCAATGTTTTTAAAAATCGATATCTTACTCGTACCGAATTTGTTTAAAAAATGGTACAATCACTTGAACCGGCATGTATCGGGAGGTTCAACCAGGTTTAATTTCATGTAAATACAACTACAACTCAAAAATAACCTTAACGTACATTAATAAACATCACACATGAACAATGATCAAGTCGAAGAAGTTTGTACTTTAAATATAAAATTAATCAATTACAAAAGATGTAAAGAAACCGATCTTATATTTGCAGGACACAAAATTGGTTTATTAACGAATCGCTGCTTAATGGGCTTATTCGTTTTAATTTTAGCCGCTAGGTCAAACGTCGCTTTTAAAATTTTGGCCGCAAAAAAGCATAAAAAATCTCTTGGTTTAAAACCGGTTTGCCGATTTAAATCGGTATTTTTAAAATAAACTGGCAATACGATATCCTAGCAAACCAGCTAACAATATCGGACTCTTTATGCCGGTTGCGTTACCCTCATCCGATCGGTACGTACCGATGATTAAAACATTGCTCCATACTAATGGTCTAAGTGTAAGGCCCCGTTACCGGTGCTCTACAATTGGATGTTGGATTTACTCATAAACATAGTTCTAAAATCAGAGTTAATTAAAAACTTTCGCAGAATAATAACATAGTCAACCATTCGTTACAATTATCCATAATTTTGTCTTTTTAAAACATAACACAAAATAGAGTAATAAAACATCATAACAAAATCTTCAGGTGCCAGCTTCATCCAACCCTGCCACGTGTCCTCCTCAAGCTAACTGCCCCATTCTACTCACCTGCGTGCATACTAAAAGTCAGCTACGCTGAGTGAGTTCTAGTTAATCAGGTAACATGCAATACATACACATATCATACATACTTATGTATCCGAAGATACATATTCATACTCAACCAGCTAACCTTTTATTCTAAATACATACTTACGACTACCTACCTCAATCCACCGAGAGTATGTTCATAGTCCGCCGTCTATACCTATACTCAGGGCCGTGAACATGAAAAAGGTCCGTCGTCCTTACCTATGTTCACCATTTACGGTACGTACAAAGTCCGCAGTCCTTCCCTGTACCATCCTATATTAACAACACGTGCAAGGTTCGCAGTCCTTCCCTGTGCTATAACCTATTTATTAGCACGTAAGAGGTCCGCAGTCCTCCCCTATGCTATCACAACACAATTACAGCAAGTATAAGGTCCGCAGTCCTTTCCTATGCCGAATCCTATTTCATACACACGTATAAGGTCCACAGTCCTTAACTACGTTCTCATCTACCGTATATAACTCGTATAAGGCCCGCCGTCCTTAACTACGCCATCACATGCTAAGTCTATGTCCAACGGAAGTTAGAGGGATTTGCCATCCTAACTTACTAAGTCAGATATAGAACTCATTTGCCATTCCTGTACCTGCATACACTTATTTGCATATACAATAATCACATCGTAGCATAAGAACACTCTAGGCGTTCTACACATCCTTCATTTAACAATCATACTCCTTGTCGGTACGTGTAATATCCGAAGATCGTTCACGCCCCGACAAGCATTCGTTCATAACGATCATACATCATCCATATATAACATTCATATCTTTATTTTCAACCTGACAGTACGCGAAATATCCGAAGATCGTTCGCGTACCGATAAGCAATCATTCATATCTATCACATATATCACATATGGCATACACTTATCACTTAGGATAAATGTATTAACTAACACATCGAGTATGCACACAGCCCCGAAAACATAACAAGGAATGGGGCTAGAAACTCACCTGAATTCTGTTACGTTCACCGATAGTAGTTATTCCTTTCTTGAGCTGTGCACGACTAACTGTATAACAGTTACACGTATCAATTAACTATCACTATCTATATCGCGTTTCTAGTTCAACTATACCCCACAACGAACGGGGGTCCGGGGGCAGCGCCCCTGGCAGCGGGGTTCTAGGGGTGGCAGCCCCTAGCAGGGTCCAAGGGGCAGAGCCCCTGGTTGGGGTCGAGCTGCCAGGTTAGCTTGGAAAAATTTTATTTACATTAACTGTCTTAACACATTTTCCATTAGGATTTTAAGTTATTATTTTATTCACCCTCTCATTCGTTATAATGAATTAAGCCTAATTCGTTAGCCCGATTCGTGGTCTAGTACTGGGTTGCTTTTACTTAGCATTTTAAGCGAACTTAACATTAAGCGTACTTAATCATTAAGCGAACTCAATCATCAAGCGAACTTAATCATTAAGCGAACTTAGTTATTAAGCGAACTTAATCATTAAGCGAACTTAGTCATCTGGCGAACTTGATCATTAGGCGAACATGTAGGCAAACGAACTTAACCAGCAGCAAAGTTAACCAGGCGAACTTGCTGCAGCGAACTTGCTTAGCGAAGTTTTTACTGGGCGAAGTTAACTAGGCGAACTTAGCTGCGGCGAAGTTGCCCAGCTGCAGCCACTGTTCGTTCTTAATCCGCCCATAATCATCTTCGTTTCTTAACCAAATAACTCGATTTAGGTATCAATGGATTCGGAATCCAAGCGCCTACAAATCCTAACCCTCAAAACAGCCAAACATTCATGTTCAAGGGGTGAGATTTATACATTCATATTACGGGTTCTTTTAGGTTATCAATAAACCTATCAAACGTTAACGGATTTTAGTAGGATTGGTCGTGTTGGATTCGTTGTTAACCTACTAAAACAGATCTATGAATTTCCAAACAAAACCGAACCTAAACGGACGATTCCTAATTATAACGTACCTTAAACGAGTCGAACTATGAACACGGTAATGTCTTGATATTGGTTTGGTTTGTCACGACGTTCCAGCACCAACAAGCTCGGATTTTCGCCTTTGGATTTTGGTTCGGGTTATAAGATGATGTTGTGTGTGTTTTCTAAGGTGTAGGCTATGGTGTAGAGATAATAATAGAAAGGATTAGGGTTTAAGGGGTATTTATACTACCTTAAGCCCATGGACCTAAGGCCCATCTTTCCTTATTGGTTCATATTTAATTCTATCTAACTAGCCTACTTGAACCATCTTTGTTATTTTACTACTTCTCTACCAATTCAAGTAAACGTTCCCCTTCATAAATAAATAATATATATAATATTATTCTTAGAAATTTCGGGATGTTAGACTAAGGGTCCTCTAATAGTTCAGCTGCAAAGTATATAATAATCATGAAAATTCCAACAAATTTTTAGTTTTAATTTATATATACCATGTTAAAAGCCCATGCATTATATTGTTTGAATAATGAAAACATTATATTATAGTCATTTAAATGTTTATGCACGAGTTAAACGCCTAACTGCAACCTTGATTAAATGTCATTAAAAACAATTCTCATTTGATCATCTAATCATATTATACTATTAAAAGAATACATATTGTTCACATAACATTTAACTACACCCTCCACATAGGATGTCAAGTATATATGTCCTTTCAGGTATTTTCAATTATGACCAATGACCTGTTTTTCTATTATAACCTATGACCCGTTTTCCATGGTCGTAAGCCATTGTAAAATTTTGAAAAATAAATTTTATGTGATAAAAGTCTCGAAACCATGTTTCAAACTAAAGATGCTTACCAACTCAACTTAAACGGTAACTGTGTTAGATTTCTTGACTTAACATATATAAATATGTTTTCTCCTCAACTATAAAACCAAACTCATATTTAGTTGTTGACTTTTCCATAATTCACAACATACAAATTGTAGAAGAATATTCAAATGAATTGTATCTGTTTTTCTTCTTATTCTTAATGACCAAAATCAAATAATTATTATATTTTAATCAAATTTAATTATGTATTGACATTTCCTTAATACAAAACCATTTTCAAATATATTAGAGTTACGACATTTTCATAAAACACAAAATACTATCAATTTATTACGGTTTCTAATTTATAATAATGTCATTCAAAAGATAAGCTATTTTGTTTTCAACTATATAATTTATCTTACATTTTTATCACCGATCCATTCATCTCAAACTATATAAGTTGGTTTAATCACACAACCTTTTTGAAAGGTATATTTTTTTCTCGATGACATTATGTTGCTAGTTGTTTATTGTAATGAAATATCGTTATATGAATTTATCTAGTTTAGTTTATTTTTTTCCTTTGATTTTGTAGTCACCGTGTTTTTAGATGTTACTCACAACAAATATTTATCAAATTACAGAAAATTCCTATTAACACTATTATGTTAGTTGGACAAGAATTTTCATTGACTTTTAAGATGAAGCATGGTAGTGGACATGCATATAACATGGTTGAAGAAGATACGTAAAAATCAGTTCAAGAGTCATAGGACTTATGTATATTCTATTATTTTGTTACCACCTTATTTTATTATACGTTAAATCAAATGCTACAACAAGCTCTTATGTTGTTGACTAAGTTAGAAAATTATGTTCCTGTTGATGAATGTTTTATGTAATATGAAATGTGTTTTGGTTGTCGAATTCAAAGAAACACAGAACGAGCTACAACTTTTGTACACCATGGAGACTAAAGGGAAGTATAGAGAATTACATAACGAAAATACACCTCCAATCTTGTCTTCAATTTGGTTGTTACATTTACTATTTAAGGTTAAAATGTATGTTAATATTTTTTAACAATATACTTTTTTCATTATAAAAGAATTCCGATACTAAATGAATTTTTCAAATTCAAATTTCACATAATATGTAAATATATATATATATATATATATATATATATAATTATCGCAATCATTTTGTCTAATTTTGAATTACGGTTCCTTTTGACTCATATTTTGTAAGGCCCCGTTACCGGTAACCCTACTTTCGTGTTGGATTTACTCATAAACACAGTTCTAAATATCAGAGTTAATTAAAACATTTACGCGGAATATAAAACTTTCATAAGTCTTTACATAATTCATAACTTGTCTCAAAACATCCATTGTCTTTCAACATTAAAGCATTAAAATTAAAACATCATAAGTCTTCAGATGCCAGATTCTTGTTCAGTGCCATGTGTCTCCTCAAGCGAGCTGCCTCATCCTATTCACCTGCGTGCATACTAAAAGTCAGCTACGCTGAGTGAGTTCTAGATAATCACATAATCATACCATTCACATAACATTATATTCTTTCATTCATACTTTTATACTTTCATACTTTCATACTTTCTTACATTCATACTTTCTTACTTTCATACTTTCTTACTTTCTTTTGTATTAACTTACTTTCATATCTTATGTTATAAAGAGCATTACGCCCTACATTCCTCGAGTATTATTAGGGCTCGGTACCCACTTTCCTCGAGTATTATTAGGGCTCGGTACCCTCTTTCCTCGAGTATTATTAGGGCTCGGTACCCTCTTTCCTCGAGTATTATTAGGGCTCGGTACCCTTCTTCCTCGAATATTAGTAGGGTTCGGTTCCCTAGTTCTCGAATATTAGTAGGGTTCGATTCCCTCTTCGTTACCATACAACCATACATCATACCTCGAGTATTATTAGGGCTCGGTACCCTTTTCGTAACCATACAACCATACATTATCATTTCTTTCTTCTATTATCTTTATCATGTTCATACACATAAACATACATAACATACTTGCCTTATACATAGCGTTACAACCTGACAGTACGTGCAATATCCGAAGATCGTTCACGTACCATCAAGCAATCATTCATACATTTCACATTATCCACATAAGGCGTACACTTATCTCTTAGGATAAGTGTATTAACAAACACGTTGAGTATGCACACAGCCCCGAAAACATAACACATAAATGGGGCTAGAAACTCACCTGAACACGGTTACGTTCACCGTTAATCGTAATCCCTTTCTTCAGTTGTGCACGGCTGACTGTATAACAAGTATTCGCATCAATTAACTATCACTTCTCATAATGTATTTCTATCTTTATATGACCCACAACGAACGGGGGGTTCGGGGGGCAGCGCCCCTGGCAGCGGGGTCTAGGGGCGGCAGCCCCTAGCAGGGTCCAAGGGGCAGAGCCCCTGGCTGGGGTCGAGCTGCCAGGTCAGCTTGGAAAAATTTTATTTTCATTAACTGTCTTAACACGTTTTTCATTAGGTTTTTAATTTATTTTCTAATCGAACTTGGCTTTAGGCGAAGTTAAACCTCAGGCGAACTTAGCTCTAGGCGAAGTTAAACCTCAGGCGAACTTAGCTCTAGGCGAAGTTAAACCTCAGGCGAACTTAGCTCTAGGCGAAGTTAAACCTCAGGCGAACTTAGCTCTAGGCGAAGTTAAACCTCAGGCGAACTTAGCTCTAGGCGAAGTTAAACCTCAGGCGAACTTAGCTCTAGGCGAAGTTAAACCTCAGGCGAACTTAGCTTTAGGCGAACTTAAACCTCAGGCGAACTTGTCATCAGGCGAACTTAAACCTCAGGCGAACTTGTCATCAGGCGAACTTAGCTTGCAGGCGAAGTTCATCGCTTGAAGGCGAAGTTGCCCAGATGAAGGCGAAGTTGCCCAGATGAAGGCGAAGTTGCCCAGATGTCCGCTGTTTCGGTTTCTGATCAACATTTCGGGCGATTTTAACACCCTTGCTAAGGTTCAATACCACTCACTACACTTCCCGACCATTTCCGGTCACTTAACACTAAAAAGCTTGGATCTTTAAACTTCAAAGTTCAAGAATCTTACCTTATGAGCTTGTTTGGATCTCGTTTATCTTGGTATCACCACTAATCTTTCTCTCTTACCCGGACCTCGCTCGATCCTTCCTTCTTTCTCGGCCCGGCCGGCGGCGGTTTTGGGTGTGCTTGGTGTGTGTGTATGTGTGTGTTTAGGAGAGTGGGGGAAAATGAAGATATTTTGGGATTTTGGGGGTATTTATATCCCTGAAATCCCATTCTCATTTAACCCATCTCAATTAATCCAAGTCCAAGACCCGCTCCTTCCCCGACATTAATCAATTACGCGAAATCACTAAACATAACTTCCTTTATTCATCATTAAAATTTTAGGATGTTACAAGTCTTCCCCCCTTAAAGAAGTTTCGTCCCCGAAACCTAACTATTACATAAACAAACTAGGGTAAAACTTGCGCATCTCATCCTCGGCTTCCCAAGTAGCATCTGATCCCTTGCGGTGTTTCCATATTACTTTTACCAAAGGTATAATCTTGTGACGAAGCTGCTTCTCCTTGCGATCAACGATCTCTATCGGTTGCTCGATGTAGTTCAATTGTTCATCAACCTCAATGTCCATTAATGGCACGTGAGCCGTGTCATCAGCTAGACACTTCCTCAGATGAGAAACATGGAAGGTTGAATGAATTCCTTCTAACTCATCGGGTAAATCCAGTTTATAAGCTACTCCACCCACACGACCTACAATCTTGAACGGTCCAATGTACCTCGGACTCAACTTTCCTCTTTTCCTAAAACGGATAATTCCTTTCCAAGGCGAGACCTTGAGCATCACATAGTCACCCACGTTAAACTCAATTGGTCGTCGCCGCTTATCTGCATAAGACTTTTGTCTGTCTTGCGCGGCTTTCAATCTTGCTTTGATCTGATCGAGCTTTGAAGACGTTTCTTGAACTACTTCTAGGCTTCCCATTTCTTTCTGACCAATCTCACCCCAACACACCGGGGTTCTACATCGTCTACCGTAAAGCATCTCAAACGGTGGCATACCAATACTTGAATGATAACTGTTGTTATAGGAGAACTCTGCCAGATGCAGATGATCATCTCAACTTCCACCAAAATCTAAAACACAAGTACGTAGCATATCCTCAAGGGTTTGGATCGTCCTTTCGGACTGTCCATCAGTTTGAGGATGATACGCCGTACCGATGTTCAACCTCGTCCCCATAGCTTCATGGAATTTCTTCCAGAACCTCGAAGTAAACCGTGTATCTCTATCGGACACGATCGATAACGGTACTCCATGCTTGGTTACAACTTCCTTGATGAACAAGCTTGCTAACATTTCTGACGAGATGGCCTCTCGTATGGGCAGAAAGTGAGCACTCTTGGTCAAACGGTCCACAATCACCCAGATGGTATCATGTTGCTTAGCTGTACGAGGTAGCTTAGTTATGAAATCCATGGTGATGTGTTCCTATTTCCACTCAGGTATCTCTAGCGGTTGCATCTTCCCATAAGGCTTTTGGTGCTCGGCTTTGACTTGTAAGCAAGTTAAGCACTTACTAACATAATCCACTACATCGTTCTTCATTCCTGGCCACCAGTAATCTCTTTTCAGGTCTTGGTACATCTTTGTAGCTCCAGGATGGATTGAGTACCTTGACTTATGAGCTTCATCTAAGATTCGACTTCTAAGATCACCATGGCGTGGAATCCACATACGGTCAAATCTAGTTTTAACTCCATGAGTGTTTTCCATCAACTCATCTTGCTGGCCATAAATCCTTTCTTTCTTTACTAACCCTTCGTCTACTAACACTTCTGACTGCACTTTGATGATTTCTTCAAAAAGACTTGAGTTCATGATCAACTTATATGACTTCACCGTTGCAAGGACTTCCTCATTCTTACGACTTAACGCATCAGCGACCACGTTAGCTTTACCGGGGTAATACCTAATCTCACAGTCGTAATCCTTTATCAATTCTAACCATCTTCTCTGCCTCATGTTCAGTTCTTTCTGTTCGAAGAAGTACTTTAAACTCTTATGATCGGTATAGATAGTACACTTAGTACCGTACAGATAATGCCTCCATATCTTAAGAGCATGCACTACAGCTGCTAACTCTAGATCATGCGTCGGATAAGTACTTTCATGGACCTTCAACTGTCTAGACGCGTAAGCTATCACCTTCCCCCGTTGCATCAACACGCAACCTAACCCTTGATGCGAGGCATCAGCACAAACAACGAAATCCTCGTCGCTATCGGGCAAGGTAAGGATTGGAGCTTGCGTGAGCCTCTTCTTCAATTCTTCAAAGGCTTCTTCCTGAAACCTTCCCCAACTGAATACTATCGACTTTCGGGTCATACCGGTCAGCGGTGCGGCTATCTTGGAGAAACCTTCGACGAATCTCCTATAGTAGCCAGCTAACCCTAGGAAACTTCGTATATCAGTCGGATTCTGCGGAGTTTTCCAATTCGTTATCGCTTCAATCTTAGCTGGGTCCACGGTAATCCCCTCCGGATTAACCACATGACCTAAGAATTGCACTTCTCTTAACCAGAACGCGCACTTCGAAAACTTGGCGTACAACTTCTCTTTCTTCAGAACTTCCAATACCTCTCTCAGATGCTCGGCATGGTCAGACTCACTCTTTGAATAAATCAATATATCGTCAATGAAGACGATAACCGACTTATCCAACATCGGCCGACACACCCTATTCATCATGTCCATAAATGCTGCAGGAGCATTTGTTAAACCGAATGACATTACGAGGAACTCGTAGTGTCCATACCGCGTTCGGAACGCTGTCTTAGGGATGTCTGCCTCTTTCACCTTCAGCTGATGGTAGCCTGATCTGAGATCTATTCGTGAGAACCAACTTGAACCTTGCAGTTGGTCAAACAGATCATCAATCCTTGGCAACGGATATCTATTCTTTACCGTCAGCTTATTCAACTCACGATAATCTATGCACATTCTCATACTTCCATCCTTCTTCTTCACGAACAAGACTGGTGCGCCCCACGGGGAAACACTCGGTCTTATGAAACCTTTGTCGAGGAGTTCTTGCAGTTGTGACATCAATTCTTTCATCTCGGACGGTGCTAGACGGTAAGGCGCTTTCGCGACAGGTTGGGCTCCTGGTATTAAATCTATCTGAAATTCTATCTCTCGCTCTGGTGGCAACCCCGGAAGATCCTCAGGGAATACTTCTGGGTAGTCGCGCACAATAGGAACATCTTTCATTTCTTTCGTCTCGGCCGTAGCATTGACGACATAAGCCAGGTAGGCACAACACCCTCGCCTTAGCAAACCCTCGGCTTTCATCATCGAAATGACATTAAGCCCAGAACTTTCCTTATCACCATAGACCGTTACCGCGCTACCATCCAATGACTTTAACCTTATAATCCTACTCTTACATACTATCTGAGCCTCAAACTCAGACAACCAATCCATTCCCAAAACCACATCGAACCCTCCCAAGGTTATAACGTACAAGGTAATCGGGAACTCATGTCCTTCCAATTCTATCTTACAGTTCTTAACCATTTTTGTTATTTTAACCGAAGGGTCACTGGCGGTTTCTACTACAAAAGTTTCAGACACTCGGCAACATTTCATTTTAGCTAGTTTACTAAATGGTGTGGCTACGAAACTTTTGTTTGCGCCCGAATCAAATAATACAGTAGCGGAAACACCGTTCACTAGAAACGTACCTGTGACAACATCCGGAATCTGCTTGGCTTGTTCTTGGGTCAACATGTAGGCTCTAGTTCTTGGCCTAGCTTGATCGGCATCCTTCCTTCTACTACCTCCAGCTTCACTCTCGGTACACTCCCTAGCAAAATGACCCGTCTTACCACACTTGTAGCAAACATTCGTCCCAAATTTACATTCTCCGGCATGTATCTTTCCACACTTATGACATGTATCCGAACCCCTTCCCCACCTACACTCACCACTGTGCGCCTTGCCACAAGTCTTGCACGACCTGTTCTCCCAAACTCTCGGCTGCTTGTTCTTAGGGTTCCACATCTGGGTACCGGGTCGTTTAGCAGGAGCGACCCCTTTCCTCTCTTTCTTCTCATCTCCCACCACCACATCATCCGCAACCAAGTCTGCGTAGACCATTTCTGCGAGTTCGACAGCAGAATCGAAAGTAGTAGGCTTACTTGTTCTGACTAACATGCGAACTCTCTGTGGTAATCCCCTCACATAACACTTGATCCTTTTAGCCTCAGTGTTGATCATATCGGGCACCAACCTAGACATTCGATTGAACTCGGTGGTGTACTCACGATGCGTCATTGTCCCAGCTTTCAAATTTAGGAACTTCATCTCCGCCCTTTCAACCTCGGCGTCAGCACAAAACTTCTTCATTACCAACTCCTTCAGGTCGTCCCACTTCATCTCTTTGATCTCTTCACGGGTCTTCCTCTGCTCCACACTCTCCCACCAATACATAGCCTCATCTTCAAACGATTGGGTGGCATAACCGACGGCTTGATCGGGACGGCACTCGCTAATGCGGATAACCTTATCCATGGCGGTTATCCACTGAAGAGTAGCGATTGCGTCTCCTAAACCAGTCAGCTTAGGCGGGTCACAACCCTTGAAGGACTTATAGTTGCAACCGCCTCGGCCCCTCTTCCTATCATCGTCTTTTACAGACCTTACCTCACTTGAGTCACCCCTTTCCCTCTCGCCATCCTTCCTACCATTACCACCTGCCCCTTCGACAGTTCTTTCACGGCTTCCAGCAGACCTTCCCGGGGTAATATTTTTCACAGCAGTGGCTACAGCTTGAACAATAGCTGCTTGAATTGCAGGATCCAGTTGAACTCCTTCATTGTTTTCCGGGTTCCTTCCCGCTGCGCTTCCTTCAGCTTCAGTGTTGGAAGCGGTCTCAACCGAAGGTTGCTGGACACGACGAGGCCTGCCGCGTCGTCCAGTGCGACCTCCAGCTCCAACAATGTCTCCGGCTCCAGCCATCGTATTCTAAAAGGGAAAACACAAACATCATCACTCAAGGAACTATTTAGTACAAGGATAGCAAGGCTAACAGGTAATAACAGTGGCCAGTTGTGATTAGCTGATCACGTTACTTTCCGTGTCCTATACACTTCCCTTTATGAGTCCATTTGTGCTGGTTCTACTTAAGCAGTTTGTCAAATCAAACAATCAATTATTCTTATCCCTGTCGTTCACATATCTTTTCTTTCCCATTAACATATATCATTTAATCATACAATTTACCTTTACTGATCTTGCTTGAGCGACACATGGCATTCTTGGACTGGCAACTTCTTTCATTTCTTTCTTATATCCCATACTCTGTTCGAGTCTAAGCATGTAGGATGCTTAAATCTCTCGAACTTTGCTCTGATACCAACTTGTAAGGCCCCGTTACCGGTAACCCTACTTTCGTGTTGGATTTACTCATAAACACAGTTCTAAATATCAGAGTTAATTAAAACATTTACGCGGAATATAAAACTTTCATAAGTCTTTACATAATTCATAACTTGTCTCAAAACATCCATTGTCTTTCAACATTAAAGCATTAAAATTAAAACATCATAAGTCTTCAGATGCCAGATTCTTGTTCAGTGCCATGTGTCTCCTCAAGCGAGCTGCCTCATCCTACTCACCTGCGTGCATACTAAAAGTCAGCTACGCTGAGTGAGTTCTAGATAATCACATAATCATACCATTCACATAACATTATATTCTTTCATTCATACTTTTATACTTTCATACTTTCTTACATTCATACTTTCTTACTTTCATACTTTCTTACTTTCTTTTGTATTAACTTACTTTCATATCTTATGTTATAAAGAGCATTACGCCCTACATTCCTCGAGTATTATTAGGGCTCGGTACCCACTTTCCTCGAGTATTATTAGGGCTCGGTACCCTCTTTCCTCGAGTATTATTAGGGCTCGGTACCCTCTTTCCTCGAGTATTATTAGGGCTCGGTACCCTTCTTCCTCGAATATTAGTAGGGTTCGGTTCCCTAGTTCTCGAATATTAGTAGGGTTCGATTCCCTCTTCGTTACCATACAACCATACATCATACCTCGAGTATTATTAGGGCTCGGTACCCTTTTCGTAACCATACAACCATACATTATCATTTCTTTCTTCTATTATCTTTATCATGTTCATACACATAAACATACATAACATACTTGCCTTATACATAGCGTTACAACCTGACAGTACGTGCAATATCCGAAGATCGTTCACGTACCATCAAGCAATCATTCATACATTTCACATTATCCACATAAGGCGTACACTTATCTCTTAGGATAAGTGTATTAACAAACATGTTGAGTATGCACACAGCCCCGAAAACATAACACATAAATGGGGCTAGAAACTCACCTGAACACGGTTACGTTCACCGTTAATCGTAATCCCTTTATTCAGTTGTGCACGGCTGACTGTATAACAAGTATTCGCATCAATTAACTATCACTTCTCATAATGTATTTCTATCTTTATATGACCCACAACGAACGGGGGGTCCGGGGGCAGCGCCCCTGGCAGCGGGGTCTAGGGGCGGCAGCCCCTAGCAGGGTCCAAGGGGCAGAGCCCCTGGCTGGGGTCGAGCTGCCAGGTCAGCTTGGAAAAATTTTATTTTCATTAACTGTCTTAACACGTTTTTCATTAGGTTTTTAATTTATTTTCTAATCGAACTTGGCTTTAGGCGAAGTTAAACCTCAGGCGAACTTAGCTCTAGGCGAAGTTAAACCTCAGGCGAACTTAGCTCTAGGCGAAGTTAAACCTCAGGCGAACTTAGCTCTAGGCGAAGTTAAACCTCGGGCGAACTTAGCTCTAGGCGAAGTTAAACCTCGGGCGAACTTAGCTCTAGGCGAAGTTAAACCTCGGGCGAACTTAGCTCTAGGCGAAGTTAAACCTCGGGCGAACTTAGCTCTAGGCGAAGTTAAACCTCGGGCGAACTTAGCTCTAGGCGAAGTTAAACCTCGGGCGAACTTAGCTCTAGGCGAAGTTAAACCTCGGGCGAACTTAGCTCTAGGCGAAGTTAAACCTCGGGCGAACTTAGCTCTAGGCGAAGTTAAACCTCGGGCGAACTTAGCTCTAGGCGAAGTTAAACCTCGGGCGAACTTAGCTCTAGGCGAAGTTAAACCTCAGGCGAACTTAGCTTTAGGCGAAGTTAAACGTCAGGCGAACTTAGCTTTAGGCGAACTTAAACCTCAGGCGAACTTGTCATCAGGCGAACTTAGCTTGCAGGCGAAGTTCATCGCTTGAAGGCGAAGTTGCCCAGATGAAGGCGAAGTTGCCCAGATGAAGGCGAAGTTGCCCATATGTCCGCTGTTTCGGTTTCTGATCAACATTTCGGGCGATTTTAACACCCTTGCTAAGGTTCAATACCACCCACTACACTTCCCGACCATTTCCGGTCACTTAACACTAAAAAGCTTGGATCTTTAAACTTCAAAGTTCAAGAATCTTACCTTATGAGCTTGTTTGGATCTCGTTTATCTTGGTATCACCACTAATCTTTCTCTCTTACCCGGACCTCGCTCGATCCTTCCTTCTTTCTCGGCCCGGCCGGCGGCGGTTTTGGGTGTGCTTGGTGTGTGTATGTGTGTGTTTAGGAGAGTGGGGGAAAATGAAGATATTTTGGGATTTTGGGGGTATTTATATCCCTGAAATCTCATTCTCATTTAACCCATCTCAATTAATCCAAGTCCAAGACCCGCTCCTTCCCCGACATTAATCAATTACGCGAAATCACTAAACATAACTTCCTTTATTCATCATTAAAATTTTAGGATGTTACATATTTTTTTGTTTAATACCAACATATATCAATCTTATAAATAGTCCTACATTATTTATCTAGTCACATTCTTTCTCATATCACTCTAATTCAACCATTTAAGAATGTTAATTATTTCTTTTTTTATTATTTTAAAATATCATTTATTTTTATTTATTTTTTTCTATAGTCAAACCTTTGTCTTAGTAAATTTAATTTTTAATTATGTGACAACATTTTGTTATAAATATAATTTTTATACACACGATATTTAATATAATAATATGGGTACCAATATTTTATTTTAAAAATAAATCAAAAACCAAGGTTTTGCTTACCACTTAAAATTAATAGTGCAAAGTATATCAAAAACTTAATAAACAAATCATAAATAAAAACTATTATATGAAATAACTAAATTTACATATTACATATATATATAATTTTTATGTTTTATACCCGTGTGAAAAACGGGCTTTAACGTTTTAATTTATTATTTCAATTCGTCTTTTGCATCAATTATCGTTTCATCCTATTAGATGCTAAAATTAGAAAATAAATAAGAAATTTTAAATATAAATATAAAAGCTTCACGTGTTGTGGGTACCTTATATGTACGTGCCAAAAATGAATAAAGCCCATTTGGTTTACACAGGACGGGTGCCCGAGCAATACGGCGGGTATTTGAACAAAGACTCTACTAATCATGTAACAGTTATGTATGTTCATGGTATTGTTTAAAACTTTAAAAATCGTTTAAAGTTGGTTTTTTCTTTAACTTTCGTTTTCAATTTATAACACTTTAGTTTCGATTTTCAGCAATAAAAATAGAAAAATCATTACTAACGGTTTGTCTCACATGTTTAACTTAAAAATCGTCAAATCCGAGTCGTGAATACCCATCATATACGTAACATGTTATTTTTTTAATTGAAAAAACATACAACAATATCATACTAAAATTAAATAGAATAAAATGCTCGTTTCTACGGTGTAACTTTTTTTAAAAAAATATAACGTATGAAAATTTTATGATCGTTTAAAAATCGTGGGGGAAGTTGGTTTAAAATTAAGATAAAAGATAATATATGGTGAATGATGAGGGACCAAACTTGCAAACATTCTTTAATTTTTCAAAAGTCTAATAAAGTTGAGGGTGAAAAATTGAAAATACTTGCAAAAATTGAAAATTCATAGGGGATTTTATGTTTGGACCATTTTGTCCTTCTTCAACATGCTCTGTATGTTATATTATGTATTATATAGATTGTAAATCTCTTAAAATCAAAGTGTCTTAATTTGCCCTCCTCATACATTATATATAGTACTAGACGGTTGCTCGCGCGATGCATTGGAAGATACAGACCTTGGTAATCACGTAATAGATTTATGAGTGCTCATTGTTTCGTTTGAAACTGTGAAGCCATTTATTGGTATTAGTGGATAAATAATCCTATTTTAAACTCAATTTATTATCTAAGTACAAACAAAACTGAAACCTAACTATTGCTAATGATTTGGTTTTGTTGAGTTTCAATTTTCGACAATCTGGTTTCAGTTTTTGGTGACAAAAAACCGTTACTAACGGCGGCTCACGGCTTAATTTAAAACCATAAAAAACGGACCACAAACTCTTATACGCAAAATGTTATTTTTTTAACTTTGTAAAACTCTTAAAATATAGTGTCTTAATTTGCCCATTTTTTTATACACACGGATAGATATAGATAAAGACAAAAATCAAGTTAATGTACAATCACTTCCCATAAAGTCGGATCAAATTACTCAAAATGTCATATTTTTCATTGTTTTTTTTTATTTTTATATATCACAAACAAAAAAATCACAATATTTTTGTACTTCTCTCATATTTTCTTCCCCAAAAATAAGAAAACATAATAAAAGAAAATAAATGAAAAACTGTACAAAGAAATAAAATTGATCAACCGAGAGATTGAATTTCTGAAAATGTTTTTAAACCATTTAAACCAAGAACATACAAGAAACATGTTTTTATCAAAAGTCTTGGTAAAAAGATCAGCTTTTGGAAAATCCGTGTTAACTTTCTCCAAACGAAAAGAGAAACAAAGAACAAGACGACAAATGATGTATTGACAAGCTCCCCCGTAAATCATTCTAAAACTAAGCACACTGAAATCAGGTATCACTTTATCCGGGATTGTTTTGAAAAGAAATAATCTCTTTGGAAAAAGTTCACACGCATTTTCAGAAAGCTGAGTTTTTATCAAGGCTTTTGATAAAACACGTTTCGTCTATTTTCTTGGTTTAAATGGTTGAAAAACATTTTTAGAAATTCAATCGCTCGGTTGATTTATTTTATTTCTTTGTACAGTTTTTAGTTTATTTTCTTTCATTATGGTTTTATATGTTTGGGGGAGAAAATATGAGAAAAGTACAAAACTATTGTGATTTTTTTGTTTGCGATATATAAAAATACAAAAACATTGAAAATATAAAATTTTGAGAAATTTGATCCGACCTTATGAGAAATGGTGCTACACATGAGTTTTATTTTTAAAATTATTTTTATATTATATTATTTGACTGTAGTTTTATCTTTTTTTATATATAAATATATGTAGGATTACAATTACACAAATTAGTTCTTATACATATCTAATTTTTTATTTATAGTTATGTAAATTTGTTATTATATAAATTTTAAACAGATGTAAAAATGTGATTATATATGTAATAAAAAATTTTATATATAAAATGTTAGAAAACTACTATCAAATAATGTTAGCATATATAAAAATCTAAAAAATGTTTGGTTGTTAAGAGGTTTTAAAAGTTCTAACTATTTTGAAGTTTTTATTGGATATTAACCATACACAGATACATACACACAAAAACACACACATATATATATATACACATTTTTCTTCAAAGAATCTAATTATTGAATTAAATAATATGTAACCTATGGTTTGTTTCCATCCCATGTGATTGATTGTTTGTCATAATTTGATGTTCTAGATTGTTAAATGCATATTAAACTAGCCACGTTTTCCCTAAATCATATGTAATCTTTTGTTGCTTCACTAACAAACTAATTATATGATTTAATTAAGATAATGAGATATTTGATTTGATATCATAATTATATTTTAAGTAAAATATTCTTGTTTAAAAAAAAAGTAAAAGCTTATTTCCTAAGCCTTAGAGATTAGAGAATGTTTGGTTGAACATCTTATAAACATTTACTATTATAATAAACAAAAATGATGGTTGAACCACATTAACTCTAATTGGCCTAATATTTTTTAAAGTGACACCCTATCTTTGAAGCTTTATGTCATAAATATTTATAATTAAATTAAAATAAAGAAATTAAAACCTTCTATATACACAACTAAATGTATTCATTGATTTTTGAATTCTTTCTTCTATGAAAACAAAATTTCATTATTCATTAATAATTAGTTATTTCCTTTAAGTTGTGTATTATTAATTATGTAGACAACTAATAATCTAATTAATATATTATACAGTAGCTATTAGTTACCGTAAAATATGATTATTTCCATTAGTGATTGGTGATTTCCGTCAGCAACAACGAAAACTAAATTTCTTTGGTCTCCTTCATTCCTTAGTACTAAACACCTTTATTTGATAGTGTTCGTACTCACAAACACACCTGATGAGACTTTCATAGCTCTGCTCCTTCTCAATCAATTTACCTTATATACAACAAGTCTTACATCCAATTATGTATTTTGTATTGCGCACCATATATTAATATTGTATTCTTCGCACTTTTAAGCATATGTGAATTACATGTATATCAACTAGGTGTCTTCTTGGTTGACTTTAAACCCATTAAACCGTCTAAACTTACCATCTTGAAATGAACTTCGACTTTAAATCAATTGCTTATGCTTATACAATGTTATACATGTATTATATATTTGGGTTACAAACATCATATTATACGTGGTTTTCATATAAAATTTACATGTACCTATTGGGTGATAATTTTTTTATATTTCCCCTAAAAAACATGCATGAACTATTTCTTGGTTGACTTTAAACCCATTAAACCATCCAAACTTACCATCTTGAAATGAACTTCGCCTTTAAATCAATTGCTTATGTTTATACAATGATATACATATATTATATACTTGGGTTACAAACATCATAATACACGTGGTTTTCATATAAAATTTACATGTACCTATTGGATGATAAATTTTTTATATCTCCCCTAAAAAACATGCATGAACTATTTCATTATCTAAAGAAATATATAAAATAAAATTTAATTAGGCGTTAAATTAGAATATTAAAATGAAGTTGTTTTATAAAAAAACGACAATTTGCCACTGATACAATAAACATAAAGGTGGTACCCCACTAAAAGTTGTGTAAAATTATGACCAACGGTTTGGTTTATGATTTTTAGAATTAAGGGTCGTATAAACCAAATCGGATTGTAGGAGGTGATTGGTCAATTTTAATTTTCTTCGTGTTGTTTACACTTTAAATTCATTGTTAATGCTATTTTATACTTCTTGTACCATTCATATGATTCATTTTTATAAATGTATTTGTTTTGTCAAATGATAAGGTGATGTCTAAAAGATCAAAAGCTCATCTTATAAATTCGGAGAACGATGTTTCTAACAGGAGTTATACAACAAAGTATCATTCGTTTACATGCTTATAATTAAATTCTAAGGGATACGTATTTATTTTATATTACAACTAACATATACAGGCCCGTTGTCATATATTTCAAATGGTATTCTATTATTATTTAATTTAACTTGAATTTAATTTGAAAAATAAAAATTTAAATTTACTAAACACATTTGTTTTAGTTCCATCTAAATAGTTGTCTTTCTTACAATTTTTAATACGAACAACGCCTATTCCCGCTGAAAAAAGAAAACAATGAAAACTCATCCTTAATATAATAAACAAAAATATTGTTATGTCATTTGACACCTAATATGACCATCTTTGTGTCACTTGGCACTTCAAGGTTCAAAATAAAACTATATTCCATCTCTTATTGCTTCAATGAGAAATCAAGAAGAAAACAAACATTTATAAAAGACAAGGTAGTGCATCCGACTTATTATTATTATCACTAGGCGGTGATGAACTATTGTGTACGTCTACTCAGTTTTAAAAATATTAATGTTATCCCAGTTGTTTTCGGTTTGAAAGCTGGTTTGCGAACAACCAACCATTTTTTTATTTATTTGGTTGGACATCCAATATGGTCCAGTTTCTGAACACTGCTTTTATCTCAAAGGGTTAAAATATTAAATAAGTTGAATTTTATTTGTAACAAAAATAAAAAAAAATATTTGGATATTTATGAATTTCCGAAATGTACATATATTTTTTCATATTGTTTAATATGTACCGTATAATACATATTTATATAAACAATTTTGTAGGTTCCCTGGACGGATCACACGAGATATCCCGATATACACAGGTGCGGAATCCCTGTGTAGATCGTTACGGACGTAGAACACAAGCTCACTAACACACGAACACGATACGAACAAACACACGTTATATTAATAACCCAACACGTGATACTTACAGACTCTCGACCTCACGTCACTTGACTCACTGAATTACACGTAACCCGAACTACTAAAACCAACAAGACAACTATATAAATACACGACAACTTCGCCTCAGGCGAAGTTGTCCATAACTTCGCTCGTTCAACAAGTTCGCCTAAGCGAACTTGTCAACAACTTCGCTTGGTTAACAAGTTCGCCTAAGCGAACTTGTCAACAACTTCGCTTTAAACAAACAAATACATAAACAATATTCAGACTCGATTACAGACATTAGACATATGAACTACTGACATTTATGCATCAACAAATTTAACACATTTTTTGTATTTCTTATAATGTCGTCAGTTTAATAAATTTATTTATTCCAACCCGTGTTGCACACGGGTACGTAACCTAGTTTATATCATACAATTATATTAGTGTTTTAAACAAATTATATGAAAGCACGTATCAAATTCTTAATTTTACCTTTGTGCACGACGTGAAGTTCTAGTTCTCACCGACAGCATGGTTATACCTTTTCCTTATTTAAGGCTTTCTTCGGGATTTGGAGATTTTAAATGTCTTAGACGAGTATTAAAAAGGTCGTTACAAATAATTCTTTTTTTTTTCCAAAGATCGATAAACGAATTACGTCTATGTGATTTCCTAATTGGTATAAATTTGGTCAGTTAGTTCATTACATTACCCGAACTGAAGTGTTGTCATGGTTTTCTTAAATAGTTTTACAACCAAATCTTTAAAACCATTTGGCATCGTTTGTCCACTTAGTCTAATTAATTAGTAAACAATTGATCTTAATAGCACTTTCCAATGATTCGTTTTGAAGAAAAAACCTTACTTACCCGTACTAGTTATAAATATTTAAATTTTCTAAATACATGTTTTTTTGTTGAGTATGACATCTACAACAACATATTGTTTCTAGCTATTCTAGGCCATAGATTCAAAGACCATCTAATGTTATTGCTAATTTGCTGGTGCTAGAATCATTAAAGAATAGGCTAATACGTTGGCTGAGAGTTTTGCTTAAAAAGTTGAGCATGCTACTTTTGTAGTATCTTGACAAATTGTATTGAAACATGACATGGTAAGAACCATGTCGAGAGAGCAACCTAAAAGCTATGAGGTAGACTTTGAAGTTAACGTGAAGATACTTTTCTTTTGGGAGAAGAAGAAGACGACATTCTAGCAAGACTAAAAAGAATAGAATGATAAAGGGGCTGAGGGGTGTCACACGATGGGTCATGAGGTCCAAGGGACTTAGCCCCTAGTGATCGAGGTTGCAATGTTGATCATTTTCTCATGTAAGGAATGGAAAACATGAAATATATTAAACCTATGAACCTGTTACAGCATGGAGAGCAGTCATCGCAGCTGAGTATGATGTAGTCGACATGTTTGTCATCTTGATCGAGTTCCCCTTTAAGATGTATAGTTAAAGATGGTGTTAGGGTTCTTGAGAGGAACCCGGTTTTATGAGAGAGGAGGCACACAAAATTCTTATGTGTGAGTGATTAGGTTATCATGTTAATATTTATCTCTCTTTATATACATCTAATGGGAAATCCTTATTAGTTAATTAGAGGTAATATGACTCATCAACAATTACCAAACTAATAGTATATAATAAGGTATATTTAATATTTTGATCTATTATAATATAAATGATTATAATGATCATATATAAATATATATTTCTATATATTTATTCTTACATGCAATAATAATCATCGGAAGTTCCTTCAGAATGATATGCTTGATAAAAAGTCTCAGGGGCGGCTCGGGCATAGGGCGATGTGGGCGACCGGCCGAGGCACTTAATTTTCGGGGCACAATATATATATATATATATATATATATATATATATATATATAGGGGAAGGTTCATGTACATTTTGATCTTAACATGAGTACGTAGGAAATATGCCAATTTATTTAAAAATGCAAACGTAAGAAACAGTACCAACTACAATACCAATCTACATAAAAATGGCTTATAATAACAAAGAAAAGAACCTAAAAACTACAACAAAAAAAATCAAAATCAAGAACAAAATAATAACAACATATACCAGCAAATACTTATAACAGTAAAAGAAAACATCTAATAATAACAACAAAATATAAATAAACAAATATTTATAACGTCTCATAATCGAAAATTAGCAAATAGGAACAAAAAATAGCAGCAAACACCTATAAAAATAAACCTAATCATAACAACAAATTGGTTCTTACCTTTTTCATGTTAAGAATAAAATGTATTTGATCATGTTTCTATATATATATATATATATAGGTTTAAGTTCAAGAAAGAAATCAAATTATTGTAAGAAATGAGAGAAATGAATATGACCCACTAGTTTTATTTTAGGTTTAAAATATTTAAAAATAAATAAAAAAAGATGTAAATGCAACAATAAATGCATTCTCTCTTTCCAATTAATACAACTAATATAACCATAATAAATCTCTCTAATTAATTATTAATATATCTAAATAATTTAATTATAATAATTAAAAAGATAAAAACAATACTTTAGTTTTATTTTTTATTTAAACATTCTTCATTTTATTCAACATAAATACAATTTATTTATATAATAATATTCTTGATATTAAAAAAATAATTTCCACTCAATTTATTAGCATGTTTTTTAACATTAAATATCAAAACATAAAATATATTTTTTTTTTCAATTGGTATGCCTTTAAAAATTATTGTCATAAATAATAATAAAAAAATATCATACAAATATGTCAATTAAATGTAAACAATAAATATACAACCTACACAAAGTTATATAACCTACACTTGTTTTGAGCGATAAAAACGTACAACATACATTTAGCATACAACTTACACATGTATTTCGACATCAACAATTATATAAACTACACAAAGATACACATATCCTACACATGCATAGGTTATATGTTTTTCGTATGTAGTTTATATGTTTTTTTTATTTTTATAACAAGTGTAGGTTATATGTTTTTATGTAGGTTGTATATTTTTTATTGACATTAATTAATGCAAACATGTGTAAGATAGTTTTTTGTATTATTCATCACAATGTAACTACGTGTTGATGGATATTGATATGTTGAGTTTGAAGAAATTGGTTTTGAATAAAAAGAAATTAATGTATGAATAAATTGTATTTGTGTAAGATAAAATTTTCGTGTGTAGGTTATATGTTTTTCGTGTGTAGGTTATATCTTTTCGTATGCATGTGTATTTTATTGATGATGAATTTTGTGTGTAGGTTATATGTTTTTCGTGTGTATGTTATGTTGTCTTATTCTTAGAACAAGTGTAGATTATATGTTTTTGCGTAGGTTGTATGTTTTTTGTTGATCTTTAATGCAAACACATGTAAAACAGTTTTTTGGTATTATTCATTATAATGTAAGTATTTTTTGATGGATATTAATATATTGAGTTAGAAGAAATTAGTTTTGGATAGAAAGAAATTTTAATGTATGAATAAATTATACTTGTGTAGGATAAAAATTTAAGACACAAAAAATAAGTTATAAAAATAAATGAATTCTTAATATTTTTCAATTACAATAATTTAATTAGTTATATTAATTAAGTAGATAAGTATTGTGGTTGATTAGTTATATTAATTGAAGAGAATGATTAATACTTTCTTTATTTAGCTTTAAGAATTAAAACTTAAAACAAAACTAGTGTCCATATTCATTTCTCTCATTTCTTGCAATAATATCATTTCTCTCTTGAACCATCCCATATATATATATATATATATGGAAGGGTTTTTCTAAAAAGAAGTAGTTTCCTAGGAAGACTAGGAATAAATCTTAGCCATTATATCATGTTAATCAATGCTTGAGATTTAAAATTACCAAAAACCGTCATAGTTTCCTAGAATTACTCTTTCACCACTATAACCGACATAGTTTCCTAGAATTGTTCTTTCACCATAGGTTGTAGTGCCACATGTCAAAAATCTATTGGTTTTTATCATTCTTAGGAAACTCTTTATTTTTATTTGAACTCTTTATATATATATATATATATATATATATATATATATATATATATATATATATATACTTTAATTTATGAAAAGGAAATATTTATATTTAATGTTTTACTCTAATTATACAATAACTAGGTTTTTATATTTAAGGAGTATGACTTTTAATCAAAATGTTGCAAGTTCTAGTCTCACTTGAGACATTTTTAAGTTTATTTTTATATACAAAGTTTTTTACACAACCTAAATCATAACCAAGTAAGCATATTTAAAAATTTAATTGTTTAAACCAAACAAAAAACCCATTTATCTAAGGCCTATATATTTTTTTTTTTGCTTATAATAATTCGTTACTCGTTAGAGTCTACGGACCTTTTTATTTTGGCTCGGCCGAGGCATATAAATTTTCGAGGACGGCCCTGAAAAATCTATAGGGTATTGACCTTCAATATCAAAGTTGCTACTAATAATCAATGGTAATTTGGTAAATGTGGTTAGCAACAACTTGACCCTTCAAATAGTAGATGATTATCAATGGCAAATGAACGTACATTAGTAACAATTTAGTTGTTATTGCCACTTAGCTGTCAATAGTAACCTTATTTCCACTGTTAGAATTTTCTACTGAAGGTTTTCCACTCAGATAATCATTTAACTGTCGAAGTTATAACCACCAAGTGTCAACTATCAACCGGAACGTTATGACGGTCCACTCCTTTATGTAAAAGGAATCATTTGGTTTGTTTTAACATACAAATTACAACTTCATTTTTCACATAAATCACATTCTTGTTTCTTGCTAAACTTTGTGTCTTATTCGATTACATATTTTTCGTATACTTGAAATGCCTTAATTGAAAAGAGAAATGACATGCTATCCATGAGTGAATTATAAATATATATATGTAACCTTCAACACTTCAAACACTCGTGTGTGTGCATATATAATATTAAAAATTATAAGCATAGTTTCTGACTGCTAACTTTGGTCAGCAGGCACACACTAACAAATTTTATATTTCAAATGTAAGTTGTATTCCTGTTTTGACCACGCCTGCCATCTATTCCCTGTATATACATTAATAATCTCCCCTAAACATGATAACTCAAGTGATCAAAAGGAACAATTAACTGCTTGATTCAACTTGAACTCAAACCAACATGAGGGACAGAACCGATCGTGTTCACTCCAACCCGATAACTCCATCATCGGTCCACTCTCCGCCATCTTCGGCTCTTTCCTCACAACTCCACTCCCCATCCTTATCTCGATCACCACTCCTCCATTCACCTGAACACCCACAAGCCGCCTCATCAACCACCAAACCAAAAACCGGCCACAAGATCACGTTTTCACACACCCCACCAGCGGTCTCGGCTCCTCCGTCCCAGATGCACACACCGTTTATGGGGACACCAGACTGACCGGTGACCATGCCACCAAGTGGGGCTAGAACACCCATGGCGTATATTAGGTCTAGGAATTTGACACCAAGATTTTTGACACCATTGGGAAGTCCTTTAAGAAAGGCTCTTCATCTCACCAAATTGGACCCAACTGATGCATGGTTGCCTATCACTGAGTCAAGAAATGGAAATGCTTATTATGCAGCTTTTCATACACTTTGTTCTGGGATCGGGATTCAAGCACTTGTTCTTCCTGTTGCTTTCACCATTCTTGGCTGGTATATAACTCAATTTTTTTTAATTATATATATTTTTAAAAAGTTTTGTAGAGTTCTTTTATCCGGCCTCCACCCTAAAACCCTAGCACATACATATTGATGGCAAGTTCACCAAACTAAGTTGAAAATAACTTGAATTAGGTTTAGAGGCTAATTGGCAGCCTCTTAAATCTTAATGGTCATTAAGAGGCTAACTTTTAACAGTTAACAAGTAACTTTAAGGGGTTGTTTGGTTCATTCAGATCTGAATGACTTATATATGAATAAACCTCTGTCTCATTCAACAACAACAATAAGTTTGGAACCAAACAGTCTGAAGTCTGAATAAATCAGAACCATTCAGATATAAATAAACAACCCCTAAGTCTGAATAGCTAAGAGACTACCTCTAATTAATAATTACCTATTAACCTTTTAGACTTGGGACTACGTCATAATCATTAAAATGTTATAAACCATAAAGAGATAGTCTCTTAATAGTCATTAAAAAACTACCAAATTATTAAGGAATATCATGATTAAAAATAAGCATACCAAACATTATGTTGTTATTTTGTTTCAATTGTTTTATTGAAGACATCATCTATTCAATCAATTCAATTATACGAATTTTGGAGTAGTTTAGGTACAATTCCTCTTGAGCATGAGCAAACCTACACGCAAGACAGCGCATGCATGAAAAAAAAATTAGTTTCAAAATCTTTGACCATCTTTTTTTTTTTTTAATAACTAAATGTGTTGCATTATTAGTGCAATTGAGCCTTGACCTTTTACTTAACAGTACCCTAACCTCACCAAGTGGAATTGATATTATTATTTTCGTTTTTTTGAACAGCAGTGATTTTAACTTCATAGTTAACCCGATATAGGAGTTTCATCTAAAATTGTATACTTGAAAAACTTATTTACTAAAAGGGGTGGTTTAAATAATATTTAACAAATACTTAAGTACTAAGTGGTATTCAAGTTCAGCAAAAAGGGGTAGTTTCAGTTATTTATATTTTCTGACTTTTATACTTGTTTCCTATTTTTTATTCGACCAACCTATTTTATATATACTTTTTACTTTTCTTCCATCAACCTATTATATCTATTTTTTTCTTGAACCAACTCATGGAAATTCTTTTTATTTCTCAGTTTTACTTCAACAAATCCATGTAAAATATTTAAAAAAAAATAATCTCAAACAATATTTGAAAAAATTAAATAAGAAAAATAAGTTGTGATTAAGTTAAAAACAAGCTTTGAGAAAATAATTTTGAACTTTATGAACCAATTAATATACAGGTTTACCATACCTGTATAATTTCATGTTTCAATAAGGGGATTGTGGTTTCATACACCATCTTTAAGAATCATACATCCTTGTTTGTGTACGATGACAAATTTTCTTTGTTTTTTTTCCCTCTCGAGGGTGTATGAAAAATATTACCCAATAATAACAATAATAATCACCATCCCATAAAATATAAGATATATGTTGTATGTATATCGATTTGATTTGTTAACAACATATAAATAATTCTGTGTGCTTCTTAATATATATTCAGTTTCGAATAATGTTACTAATATTCTTTTGGGTCTCTTTCTTATAGTTAATAAAATAATTATAATAAGCTGGCAAAAAAGTAAAGAATTGATTAATTAAATGAGTTGATTGAAAAACAATATTGGATTGATTGAATAAAGAATCAAAAGTAATAATAAACTATAATAAAGTAAAAAATAGATAATATGAATTACTTGAATTAAAAATCCCAAACATGCAGGTTAAAAAGTACAAAATAAATTAACCAAAACATTTTTGTAAATATTTATTAACGAACGTACATCATAATAAATTACTTCCCGCAAACAATATTTAAAAAAATAAAATAAAACAACTAACAATTACATGGCCTTTATTTTAATTTATATATGCAACATTTTAATTATTTGTTATTGTTACAGGTCTTGGGGAGTCATAGCGTTGACTTTGGCTTTCATATGGCAGCTTTACACTTTGTATTTGCTCGTAAATCTTCATGAATCAACAGAAACTGGGATGCGATACAGTAGATACATGCAACTGGCAAATGCAGCTTTTGGTAAGCAATTTATTTGAAAATGTTATTGTGTGTACTTATTAGAATAATTAGTTAATCAATACAATTATTTTTGGACTCAAACTTATAATGATCCAAAAATGTTTCATAGGTGAAAGGTTAGGGAAATTGTTAGCCCTATTTCCTATCATCTACTTGTCAGCAGGCACATGTGTCGCTTTGATCATTATCGGTGGGTCAACGTCGAAAATATTCTTCCAAGTGGTGTGTGCCGCCAACGAATGCAAAGCAGAGACGCTCACGACTGTTGAATGGTACTTGGTCTTCACTTGTGGCGCGGTGCTTTTATCTCAACTACCCAATCTAAATTCGATAGCCGGGGTTTCACTTGTTGGGGCGATTACGGCCCTTGGATATTGTACGATGATCTGGATAATCTCAGTGTCTGAAGGCAGGCTACCAAATGTTTCATATAATCCAGTTAGGGTCGGAAGTGATGTCTCAAAAGTGTTTGATGTCCTAAACGCTCTAGGCATTATTGCTTTTGCGTTTAGAGGACACAATCTTATTTTGGAAATTCAGGTAAATAACCTTTTCTTTTATATTTTACCAAATATGTTAATTGCTCAAATTATTTTTTTATATTTTTATTTTCAAAGGTTAGGTCACATAAATATTCCTCCACAGTACTTTAATAGTTCACGTTTCTTATAAACAGTTCTTTTATCCACGTATTGCAAACTATAAATTTATAATGATGTATAACTTAAAGTATAAACGTACTTAATGAATACGATAATAAATGATCGTCACAACTTTCAAGGGCAAAATGGTAAACAAATGCGCATCAATTTTTCGTAGTTTGCAACTATGAATGGTGGCTTTGACCGTTCTAATTTGGCGAGCTCAATATTATAACATTCAAAACGTGTTAATTAAAAATAAATAAGCATTAGGTGTAACAGTTTTGATATGTACAAGTCAAAAAAACTTTGGTTGATTAACAAATAAACTATTAAAACTTTTATATCATGTATAATAATGTATTAAACAAATCAAATTATGAGCTTTGACCGATGATAATGATCTATACTAATAGTTTGACAGATAGAACTCTTAACTATATATTAGTTTTGTTGCAATCTCAATAGCACAATTATTATTGATTCTTAATATATATTCACTCGATTTCACTCAAAATAATTATAACTGAAATGGAGAAATAAAAACTATATCGAGTAAAAATGAAGAGTAAACCGAGTGAAAATCATTGATGATTGGCTCATATATAGTTTGACTATTAAAATCTAGTTTTCTTTATAAATACTTCTGTATATTTAAAACCTTTTAAACTCTTACAATTCTTTGACATATGTATTATCAACTATCTTTTTTAAATTTATCCCCAGAATTGTTAAATTTAATATATAACAGAGATGGTATAGCACACAAATAGATAATTTTTAAGTTTTTCAACTTTTTTTTAAAAGCCATTATTTGAAATTATTTGAATGATTATGTTTGTCAACATAAATTATACATGTGATAATTTTCTATGTAAAAATTCATGTTTTAAGCAATTTTAATAATATGATTTATACTACCTTTCAGGCTACTATGCCATCTAGTGAAAAGCATCCATCAACGGTGCCAATGTGGGAGGGTGTCAAAGTTTCATACACACTCATTGCAATGTGTTTGTTCCCACTTGCAATTGGAGGCTATTGGGCATACGGTCAAATGGTAAGATACATTAGTTACAAGCTTTATTTCATGTGTCTATTTTTTAAAAATATCAAAAAAAGGTCTTGTAAGTTTTCCAGTTATACAAATATTCTATATTATATATAATATATGAGACATGACAAATTAAGCATCTATCTTTTAAGTAATTTTCAACTTGTAAGTCACATGGTATACATTCTATAGCAATGTAAGATATTACAAGCTTATCAATTTAGAAAATATGCGTAGAAATAATTACATCGCCCCCTCAACTTTACTCAATTTTTGTAAATTAAAAGAATTGTTAAAACTTTGAACCTTCCTATTTACCCATGTATTTCTTTTGATTTAAATTGTAACCAACTTCCCACCAATGATTTTCTGACAGTCGTAACTTTTTCATTAGTTAATATATATTTTTTTAAAATTGCACTATAAAAATGAGCATTTTATTGTTTTTAATTTGGGTATGATATTGCTATAGTTTTTTACAATTAAAAAAAATATGTTATGTATGGGCGTTCACAATCCGGTTTAACGGTTTCTAAGTTGAACCGTGAGCCAAACCGTTAATTTGATTTTTTGTCATTGAAAACCAAAATTGAACCGTCGAAAATTTAAGCTGAATCGTTATAAATGGTTTGGTTTCACGCATTGAGCTTCAATAATAAGTTTACAACACGGTCCTTTTTTATGGCCTATTTTTGGTATAAACCGTAAGCCGAATTGTTTGCTATGGTTTGAACATTCAGAAACCAGCTAATCAAAAGTGGTGATGGGTTTAAACGTTTTCAAGGTTTCAAACGAACCTTGAACATTCGTAATTGTTACAAGATTACTAGGATTTTTGTTTCCTGCCGCATCGCACGGGCACAGTGGCGGATCTAGACTCGAAACCGAGCCGGAGCGCTCAAAATTTTTTTTTTCCATATTTAATACAATGTTAACGAAACAAATATAAAGAACATGACAACAAATAAATTTAAAGCTAGTAAAGCCTCCACTAACAAAAAACCTCTCTTCCACCTTGATTACCAACACTTCCATTAAACAAGTAACAATATAAACAATACGCTTTTTCTTGTTTAGTGCAATACTCCAACCAATCATATTTATCAAACCATTTGACATTAAAACGTCTCCGGCCACTAGAATAATTTGACCATTTAAAGTTATGACCTCGTGGTTGAAAAACTTTTTTAACAATATATGTTCTTACGTCATCTATTTGATTAGGATGATAACTAATAATAGGTGGTCTATCGGCGGGATCCGAAGGAAGATCATCTAAATTGATTTTTGAACGTATTGAAGGACTTGAACTTGGACAGATATCTTCATTTTCTTGCAAATCATCAACCTTATTTGAACATGAAGTTGGAATATTTAAACTTGGTGAAGATAAACCAATGTCATGGTTTTCTTTTCTTTGACGTTTAAAAAGGTTGCTAATAAGAGCTTGTTTACTCATCTTCAAAGATTCAAAGTTCCTAAACAAAATTTGAAACAAAAACCTAATATCAATAATCAATATTCAATAGCCAATAACAATAATCAATAACCAATAACCAATAATCAATAACCTAACAAAAACCTAAACAAAAACCAAACCTATTCAATTCCACATGCCATATTAAATATAATTATTCTAACAATCTAACATAAACCATCAACACCGACAACCCCACAAAAATAGCCTTAAATATAAAATATCAAACTTAGCCTCATCTAGTTATCTGCATAATTAGTCTCCTTTTCATCATACCTTTACCATCACTTATTTCAAGTGCTCTGCAAGACTGCAATGGCTCTTAAATTGCACGGGACCGTCGGTTCACCGGCTACCTTTCGTGCTTTGGCTGCTCTCTACGAGAAGGATCTACACGTCGACTTTGTTCCTGTCAATTTGGTGACTGGCTCTGCTGCGCTGCTGCAGGGGAGGTGGAAGGAAGACTGCGTATGCTTTTTTTTTAGGTTGTGAAAGGTGGGTTAATGGGTTGGTTGGGTTGGGTTAATGGGTTTTGTTTGTTTGGGCTTTATCTTTTTATTGGGTTTAAAACATATATTAGTTGGGCTTAAAATCTTAGCCGGGACGTTATTTTTTTTCTGCCGAAACGAAACACGAAAATCGACTAAATTTTTTTTTACACTACCCGTAAAAATTTGAGCCGAAGCGGAGGCTACGGCTCGGCAATAGGTAAGCCCGCCACTGCACGGGCACTTGTCTAGTTACTAAAAATATAAATTAAAATAAAAACACATGTACGAGGGTGAACCACAATTATGGACGGCTTAGAATTCCCAAGTGCTCGATGGTCTTGTGCAACTAGTGAAAAAATAATTTCCATGACACGATAAATTATTGTTTTTCTTTTCCTACAGATTCCGCCTAGTGGGGGGATGTTAACTGCACTATTTGCATATCACTCACAAAACGTGGCGAAATCAGTCTTAGCATTGACAAGCATGCTTGTTATCATCAACGGTCTTAGCTCATTCCAGATATATGGAATGCCGATATTCGACGAGTTAGAGTCCATATATGTGATGAGGTTTAAAAAGCCATGTCCATGGTGGCTAAGGGTAATCATAAGAGCATTATTTGGATTTATTTGTTTCTTTGTGGCGGTTGCGATTCCATTTCTAGCTAGCCTTGCTGGTTTAATCGGAGGGGTTGCTTTGCCCGTCACATTAGCGTATCCATGCTTCATGTGGTTAAAGGTCAAGAAACCAAGGGCCTATAGCCCCATATGGTGGCTAAATTGGGGGCTTGGGATTATTGGGATGGTCTTAAGTGGGCTACTGATTGCAGCTGGGGTTTATGTCGTTATAGACAATGATGTCAAGTTAAATTTCTTTCAACCAGAGTAAGTGAAATGAGAATTTGTAATGGTTAATTGCACTTTCAACCATTAGTTAGTAACGACATTTGTATGTATGTATTTGTTTTGAGGTTGTAGTTGGACAACAATATTTGTTTGTTGACAATCTCTTGTATCAAATAAATTTAAGTTGTTTATTTCACTTGCTTGCACAAACACGTTCAATATATGGGTCTCCGCAAAGTCGTAAGACCATGTATGGGGGCTGACGCCTGCCCAGTGTTGGAAGGTCAAGGAAGTTGGTGACCTAATGACAGGGGAGCCGGCGACTAAAGCCCCGATGAACGACGGTCGTAACTTTAACAATCCTAAGGTTGCGAAATTCCTTGTCGGGTAAGTTCCGACCCACACAAAAAGAATTGTTGGTATATAGATCATACTAGTTAATCTAGTTTAACTTACTCAAACATACTTACAAACTCATAGGGAATGTTATGATGTCTAATTTTAAACCCTTCTACAATCTAGAAAAACCGAATCTTTAACATCTAAACCTTGAACCATCAAACAACCTAAAGATCACCCACAATATTACCGAAATGTTGACCATTGATATATATTACCTAAAGATCACTGGTGATGTGTCACGAATAAGTGACGCCATGGCGATTTTCATCAAAAACTTGGATCAATAACGTATATGTCACAAACATAATATTGTAACACCCGAAGTTCAAGCCATGTGTATGAGTATAGTCAGAGTCGGCCCAAAGGGAAGGCGAGGAGGGTGACGGACACATGTCCGTTTTCCCGATAGGCCCAGAATCATTAAAATAAATTATATATATTTTTTATATATAATTTTGTTTTGAAATATAAGTCTACAAAATGACTTCTTGGAGCAATCGGAAGAATTGCTCTACAGATGATACACGACGAATCTTTTTATGATGGTTCTTCCTTCTAATGACCGGCATATGTATGATTATTTTCTCCCAAATGAAGCAGCAGTCTATAAAAGCAAAGGTCATGGATTCATTTGCCATTTAGTGTGATTATTTTTATAGAAAAAAACTTTTCTACTGTTATTATCTCTTTAGGAAAAAAAAACTTTTCATTGTGTTTTGTATGTGCTATTTTAGTAACTTATTATTATTAGGAAAATTGGATTTTAATAATCCCAACTTAGTGGAGTTGGCCGATAATAATCCCAACTTTAAAAATAGTTATCACTGGTCCCAACTTTCACACTATTTGTTTTCATTGGACCTCTGTTAAAAAAAATTTAACGACGTTAAGTTTTTTTCAAATTCTAAATTGATATTTTAGGGCTTTTGATCAAAATGAGAATATGAATCGGCCGATGTAAAACTTAACTCGAAATAACGCTTTAAACAGTTTAATTTTTGTTAATTAAAAGTTTAAACATCGGAATTGAAGTATCCTTTAGTCGTTTGGACCACCATTTGATGGTAAGTTTTACATCAATCGACTCGTATCCTCATTCCGATCAAAAGCCCTAAAATATCAGTTTGAAATTTGGAAAAAATTTAACGTCGTTAAGTTTTTTTTAACAAAGGTCCAATGAATACAAATAGTGTGAAAGTTGGGATCAGTGACAGCTATTTTCAAAGTTGGGATTATTATCGGCCAACTGTATTAAGTTGGGATTATTAAAATCCAATTTTCCTTATTATTATTATTATTATTATTATTATTATTATTATTATTGGCATTGATACTTATTGTGATTTGAAAATGAAACCCAATTGGTAAAATTCTTAAATTACTTATCACATAATTAAAAACGTGATTTCAGAGACCTACTTTATTTATGTTCCTCCCGAGCCCAAAATTTTAAGGGATTCTCAAAGACAACCCAAAGAATTTTTTATTGTGAACTGTTATATGTTGGAAAAACTCTTAGTGAAAATGAGTTATCATTAACTTTGGACATTAACAGTTGTATCGACAAATGAGTTTTATAACTACTTATGGGCTTTTGTTTTAATATTTGAGAGATCGTAACCAACTAAACCACGTTCAATTGAAGCAAAGTTGAATGAGAATCGATGCTAGAAGATGTGTTGGGGAACAACCAAAGATGTGATAAACTTGAAAGAAATGTTTCAAGTTTTGTCACTTGTTCCACATAGGTGGACGTACAAAACTTCAAGTGGTTTATATGGAGGAGCACACATTTTAAATTTTTCTTAAGTGGAGACACAAGTTGTGACTCTAAAGGCTTAGAGGCACCTTAACTCGTGAAAATGCACACACGATATGTGGGGGCACAATTTAGCATTGTACGCTCACTTTACACTTCGCATAACCGGGGTTCTATTGGCATGGTATAGATATTTGTGGAGTCGTTCCAAAAGTGGTCTATATGGGCGAGACAGACGTAGGCACACAAACAAGTGGGTCTTGGAATTGGAGGGTGGACAATCGAGACGAGAACATATGACATAGACTGGCATGCCGAGGTGTGGACAAATGGCAGACGTATGCCTTGAAATTGGAGGGCGAAGTCGCGGAGGCGTAACTGATCCAAGTGTGTGATGCTCGGCCTTGTATATTGTTTTCCTTAAGTGGACACACAAGTTGAGACTCTAAGGGCTTCAAAGCACCCCAACTCGCGAAAGTGCATACGTGACATGTGGGATATGGGCATGATGTGACGCTTGCACGCACACTTTACATTTCGCATACCCAGGGTTCTCTTGGCGTGAGATATATATATATATATATATATATATATATATATATATATATATATATATATGTGGCACAGTCCGAGGTGTCAGAAGTGGTGCATACGAGTGAGACAGGCTTAGGCACATGAACAAGCGGGTCTTGGCATGACTAGCACAGATGACACAGACTGACATGCCGAGGTGTGGACAAATGGCGTTTAGCAAGGAAATGGAGGGCGGAGGCTTGACTAATCCAAGTGTGTGACACTCAGCCTAGGCGATCTCGAGTAGTACACTGCGCACTCATCTCGTTCATAGATGGTGCGCCAGCCCAACCTCTCGCAATCGGTTCTAGTCTGTTCTCCACAGGCGCGGTGTCTATTGATGTGTTAATACTTAATCGTTACAAATGAACTCGTGAATGAATATGATAGTTTTGTTTGATCACTTTGATCAATACTTTTATTGCAATTAAATTCTCAATATATTACGGAATTAATGTGCAATCTGAGGTTAAAGAGAACTCTCCAATTATGTTCCACATTCTTGCTTGTATATTTTTTTGTTCGCAATAAAACCAAGAACACCAATAAGCCGGGTGTTATCATGGGTGTGAGAGCCATCTCTTGCATTACACATGGTATTTCGGTTGTTATACTTTTGGAGATAGACATGTTCGTCTAAGAGGATGCGCAAAATTTGTTTTAAGTACCTGCGTTGAACATGGATGCTTATTTCATAAAGTCTGATCCAAATAATCAACAATCAACACCATTTGAACTTCAATATGATAATTTGACTTTTTGTTTGAAGTTGACTTTGACTAACATAGACCAAAACCTCTTGTTCTTCTCAAATTCTTCATAAAATAATCAACTTTTTTTCACCAAATCGTTTGTTTAACGTCTCAAACGGATGATTAAGGAATGTAAATCCATTGATCAAGAGCAATTACCCGCAATGATACCAATTGTAAAGTCCAATTAATCCTTTATAAACATATTTCACTTGATACATTATTAAAATGGATGTGTGTGTGAAACATTAAATAACTAGAATTATATGTAAGACGATCTAATCGAATGCTTTGACACTAACTGGAAAATTACAAGATAATACATATACACATACATACATACATTTGAGTCCCACACCATCAAGGTGTGCACCCTTGGTGGCCTTTCATATATTAAAAGATATACTAAAATTGTATGTGCGAAAACTTCATCCTTGCGAGAACTGCTTCATATGCGAAAACTCCTTTGTAGTTTTCGCACTTGACCGTTATCTTGTATTCTTGTAGTTCTCTAATAAAGCAAATTAGCTTGTAATTTTCGCACATATCTGGGTTTTGGATTTGCAAGAGTATTTTCCGAGTTTTCGCTTTTCACTTGATATCGAAATCCACATATTTATTTAAAACATAGTAAAGAAGCTCAGTCTTATAAGTTATAACGACTAATCTTTACCTCTTTCCTCTATAAAAGCTCCCGTCCCTCTAGGCCTCTACCAGCCTTGTGTTAAAAGTGATGAGTATAATAAACATGTGTTTCTTTAATTAACTTAAAAATATGTTTAAATTCTATCGTATAAGCAAACAAATTTACAGACGATAGATATATTTTTATTTCTTATCTATGAAACAGATAATATCACAATAATGCATAATTAATATTTGTCGCGACTTCTTGATTGTTAATTCACATGTTCCTTTATTGGTTTAATAAACATTAGTACATTACCAATCACATGTGGTATATTTTCTTGAAAAGTTGTTTGATTTTATGTGAAATTATCAAATATAATCTTTTTTATTTCTAACTTTATAACATATGTATGCTCAGGTGCTTTTTATTAAACTGAATTACATGTGCCTTTTGGATTGTTCCATTTGGAAACTTTGGCTGAGGTTGAACCCTCAGTTTCTTTAAATTGAGTCACGCGCGTTTGCTCTCAGGGTTTTATTTTTATTTTCAAAACTGAATTATAAACATCTTGTTTCATCAATGTTACATTAATAGTTATGTGATAATATATAGTTATAGAAAACTAAATAGATCTGGGATGTAAGAAAATAATTAGCTTAACAAAACTGATACTCGATTAAACATTTAAACTGAAGTTTGATTCTTCAAGTTCCTAGGGTTAATGCAAGCCTTTTACTCTTTTAGAATCTAAAACCAACGTATAAAACTGAGCATTCGACTTTTGAAGAATTTCAGGTACATTTCCCCCTCTAATTAAATGTCTTTAATTTCATATACCAAACTTTAAAATAACAATTTTAAAATATATATTTTTATTTTACTAAGAATGCATTATGAATGATCACTTTATTGTTATACGTACTTTCCAAACATTAATCTGAATAGAACTTTAACATGATAGTAAAATATTAGTGAGGATTATAAAATTGGTATACATTACATAGTGTGCGTGGTGCGGTTCGGTGCGGCTTTGAGATAAAACCAAAACTTGTTTTTGGATTTTGAAACCATTGGGTTTCGGTTTTTTCGGTGTTTGTCATTTGAGCTTGAAAATTTTAGGTCGAAAAGATGGTTGGCTGAAAATAATGAATTTATAGGTATAAATAGTTTTATTAATTGTTAACTAATAGACTATTATACATTTCGCCAAAAGTATTTGGGTTACATATTTATTAATATCTATAAACTTCTTAAAATAATAAATAAAAAAAATAAACATCTAGAAATTCGGTTTAGTTAGGGTTTTTTTCAGTTTTTATTACATGCAAAAGTACCAAAACCAAACCACTAGTACGGTTTTTACAAAATCTTAAAACCACCCGCCGATTTTTGTTTTGGTTCGGTTTTTCGGTTAGGGTTTTTCGGTTTTTTCAGTTTTGAAACTGTTTTTCAGTTTCTTGCACACCCCTAGTATACATCCAATGAAAAACCCAAAATTTTAATCCAAAAGAATAATAAAAAAATGGATATCCAAGTTCCATATTTGAATAGGATTTCAAAAAGTTTTGGACAGTCCGAAAACCTGAAAATTCTAAGTATTATATTTATGAACTATGCGTTTAAGAAGTAACCAATTGGCTGTGCGCTTAGTTTTGATTGAACATACTTTAATCAAAATCGAGAACATTAGTTCTTTTACGTACCTATTTTTAATACATATTTTTTCTATTATATCATAGGCTTGATGGACTCAGCCTGAGAAAAGCCACCGTTATCATTGATGGAACACTTTAGATGTGCACAAACTGGATATTTTCAGAAACCGGAGGCTATGGTCAACAAAAGTCAACCGGGTCGGGTAGTAACTGGTTCCAGGTATAGTCGGGTATTTGACTGGGTTTTCCGGGTTTCGGGTAGGGTAGGCCGGCAGGGTAGGGTATATTGACTGGGTATTTCCGGTTCCGGGTACTTGTCCGGAGAGAAATCCTATAACAGGTTGTACCCGCGGATCGGGTACGGGTAGGAGTCGGTTCCAGGTCAGGTATATTAGGTTAGGTCCCGAACCGGGTATTTTGTGCACCTTCAGAACACTTGATACGAATATTATTATTCTAAAAACTGTTTTATTTTTATTTTTAATTTTAATTTGTTTTGTAAACTATTGTTTCTGTCTCCATTTACAAAGGACTAGAATGTTGGAGTGACATATTGGAATGTTATTTCTGTTTATGAAGCGCTAGATTGGAAAATTAATTAGATTGGAATGGTATATTTACAAAACTATACATAGTCAGATAATTAGATATTTTTAATATCGGAATCCAAATCTAAAATTTCTTATATCATATATGATCTACATACTAAACCAACTATACAAAATGTTTGGATATCTCAACTTGAACACCCCTAAAAGAAGATGTTTGGGGAGATATAATTGAGTAATAAAGGACTAATATACAAATATTCATGAGTAGCAGTCTTGTACATAAAAAATGCCACTTACGTTTCACAACTAAACTAAAATCATGCGGTCGTATAGCGCTATGGACAAGAAAGCACGAGTTTACAGATTAGATGATAAACCCTTTCCTTGACAACACTGATTTTTATAATAAAAATTGTGCATCTACATAAAAGCTGTCAGTTGATTTTGCATTTTGAATTTCTATACTAGAAATGCTACATGTTTATTGTTTTGGTCAAAAATTATCCGAGGATAATCAAGTAATCAAACTTTGATTGTAAGGTATGATGCTTGACATTATAGACGAATTAATAAGTAAATATTTCATGTGACACAACGATTTAACGAGGAAAACCCCTTGATCCTTAGAGGATCTCCGACAAAAAACCTTGGGAGGAGAAAACTATCTCGCTGTCTCAATTATATTAATAAAAACGATGATTACAACGGTTGGAAGTGTACGATCGCTGCTAGGGGTACAAGAGCGTGTAGTATGGTGTGTGTAATGTGTCTTATGTGATCTAAGCAGCTTATATATATAGTTACATTAAGGATAACTTAATATTAACTAACAATAATAAACATTAATTGCCTTGGCGAGAATCCTAGAGGCGGTTACATATTTGCATATCTCCATCATTTACCGCTTGTAACTGCCTCCAACATCCATAATCTTCAATGTTTGACCAAGTATTCAGCTGGGCATTAATTGCTGACCATTGTATGCAAGACCAAGTCATGGGTGAAAGAATAATGATAGTTAATAACGTTACTTACTGAGGATCTTGTATGCCCGTGATTCTGATGCACTGCTAGGATTCTCCTGAGAATTCTGTCTGTCAGGATTCTTGAAATTTCTACCCACAATATTTACTATCTTCAACTGAATACCGTACCTTTGTAAGAGCTAAACAATATATTTCCTTAACCCACCTGGATGTGGGCATTTTCAATGAAATGATTTTAATAATTGCATAAATGAATGGATTGAAATGGTTTCTAGGAGATAATTTTTTTAAGGTTTCTAGGTGATCCGTCATTTGAAATGACGGATGCTAGAATGATAGCACAACAAGTCAGTGTTTGTCGGCTGAGTTGGAGGGTTATAATCGGGTGTTCCGCCAATTTAAATGACGGAAGTAGGACATTTATCTTGTGTTATGTCATTTCAAATGGCGGAATCCACCGACACCTCTTCCGCTAGTTTGACTGGCAAATCCCACAACAAGAACTAGCATGCCCTATAGTTTTTACAGACTTCCGTCATTTTAAATGGGAATAGTGAACAATGATATGACAAATTTATTCACTTTTGCCATTTTAAATGACAATAATGAATGGCGATCAGAATTGACATATATGACGGCTCATTTCACCTTTTTGACCATACTATTTACTCTTGTCATTTCAAATGGCAAGGCTGAAGTTAGGGTTTCGTTTTTTTTCCTTTATTTTTTTTTATAATTTTCGTTAAACAATGTTTCACAGTTCATGAGTTAACCAACTAAACAAGTCTAGGCTGACCTTAAACAATTACTAAGCTATCTACATTGTACTATTCATCACATGTTACTTTTCACACATACCGCCCCGTTATAGCTCGACGTGCTCACTAGCAGGGAGTGGCAATATGGGCGTTCGGTCAGGACACATTTTTTTCGGAGGCACAAATGTCGTAATAAACTTATTCTAATACCATGATTTTGCTAATTGTTATGTTTATTGTTATAACTTCAATCTTCGCTTAAAAAAATTAGTTTACATTATTTAGTTCATTGAGGCTTAAGAAGCAATTTTTTTTTCGGCTCGGCCGGGTCACATGAATTCTTAGGGCCACTGCTCACTGATTTTGATTAAGCAATCAAAGCATCTACTGCTTATCTTGGCTCTCGCTCTAACCCGATATCTATGAGCTCCAAATTCCAACCCACCTTAGCTCATTCTTTTACCGAAGCCGAGTTTTGAACGGTTGCATTCACCACCACTGAAATAAAATGGCTAATAACATTAGTGCATGAACTTGGTTATTAGTCTAGTTTCACGTCGACAGTCTATCGTGACAGTTTACTTAAGTGCCACTTATGATTCGACTAACCCTGTTTTTCATTTTAGAATGAAGCATCTTCCATTGGATTTCCACTTCATACCGAAAAAAGGTTCAAGAGGGCTCTTTACTGGTCACTCATATAGCAGGTGAATATCAAACTATAGATGCTCTTACTAGCCATTGCTCAAACAAAAGCCTCGTCTTCTTCTATCCAAGATTGTCCTGATTCCATGGCCGTCCATCTTGCAAGGTCGTACTAGATTATTTTGTTTCCTCATTTGTTGTAATTAGTTCTTTACACTCGAACCGGCGACGTCACTTCATCAACTGTTGTTGCATTAATTGA
This sequence comes from Bidens hawaiensis, assembly GCF_021521415.1. Classification (NCBI taxonomy): domain Eukaryota; kingdom Viridiplantae; phylum Streptophyta; class Magnoliopsida; order Asterales; family Asteraceae; genus Bidens; species Bidens hawaiensis. The sequence goes on from NW_027491697.1 coordinate 685,052, forward strand.
ATTATTGTTTAATTAGCATATTCATTCTTTATGTTCTTTGGAATCATGAACATCCACTAACATCCTCAGCGTATCTTCCACTTTTTTGTTTTATTAACATGTATATACTTTTTGTTTTATGAAATCACCATGTTTGTATGCGTGTGACCGTTTTAATAATCCAGTTAGCTTTTCTTTTCCAGAAAATGCACAATTTCAAATGTTGCTTTTTAGTGCTCGAAGAGTGAACCGCTCATGTTCATTAATATCCGGCACATTTACTTATGCTCATAGTTTATACGAGATTCCTATGAATTATTGTTAGTCGAAACAATTCAAATAAATAGGCAACGTGGGACATGAGACAGTTCGTAGAATATAACTTAAGATAGAGATAAATCAAACTAGCTAACTCATGTTATCGGATTGGTGGATTTACAAATGACATTATATAAATTATATTACATTGCCATGCACAAGTTTTCTATTGCCATGCATTTATGGTCTATCATTCACACATTACGTACCCAAATGTTATATAAATCCACCTCTCTATAATTCGCTATTCACACATCCAAGTGACTACGAATTATATTGGCAATATGACCGATTAAGTTGCATCAAACGCGATAACCTCTGCTCCCTCTTCACAACATCATGACTCCCCACCTTTATCTCTATCACCAGATCACCCTGCGACCACAAAACCAAAAACCAGGCACGAGATAATGTTTTCTACCACCCCGTGCAATGGTTCACCTGACAGACTGATGACGAGCGTACCCCCTAGTGGGGCTAGGACACCCACGACTACAAATATCAAGTCAAGAAATATAACACCAAAGTTTTTGACACCTTTGGCCAGTTTTTCCAAAACAGCTCTTCATCTCACCAAGTTGGACCCAACCGAGGCATGGCTGCCTATTACTGAATCAAGAAATGGGAATGCTTATTATGCTGCTTTTCATACACTTTGTGCTGGGATTGGGATTCAAGCTCATATTCTTCCTGTTGCTTTCACCATTCTAGGCTGGTAATTTACTCAATTATCCATATCGAAACTCATTTTGTTGTACATGTCAAAACTCATTTTGTTGTCTTCGAAAATTATTAATTTAACCTGTTTATATTTGTTGCCTAACCCTTGTACACATATCTCGTTATATACTTAAAGTTTATTGTTATACAGGGCTTGGGATATCATAACCTTAACATCGGCTTTCATATGGCAACTCTACCCTTTATATTTGCTCGTGAATCTTCATGAATCACCTGAAGAAGGGGTGCGTTATAGTAGGTACATGCAACTTGCTAAGGCGGCCTTTGGTAAGCATATACTCCATATATTTGTTTTACCATTTTTAATGAGACAATAACAATTAGTGGTGGATTCTCCTACGTTATCACGCCATGAATACCGTATATGCACAAAACGTAAAATAAATTTTACATTGGTACGTAGCAACATAATCTTATAAAGGTTACGTACAAACAAGAATTGCGGGTTAATAAGTTACATTACGTTACAGTATCACTTCTGTACGGTATATATTGAAAAATATCAAAAAATATCATATCAAAACCAAAAATAATAAAAATGAATGCCTGTACCGGTATCTATGTTCGGCGGTAGCTGTTTAGCTTTGTTAGAAAAAATTCCACATGAAATGCAAAATAAACAAAAATAATTAGAGTAGTTTAATTACATAGCATTAAACTTATGATCGGTATCGATGTTATGCAGTTGTGGTTCAATTTTTTATAATATCGGTACTTGATATAGTTTTGTTACACTAAGAGTATGTTTGGTTGGAGGTAACTGAATATATAGAGAATGGAATGAGAAAATAAATGAAATGGACAGGGGATTGAAATGAATCATTACTATTCTTTTGTCTTGTTTAGTTAACATATGAGAATAAAATAAATTATTACTTTATGTTGTTTGGTATCCAAAAAACTTGTAGGAATGGAATAGAATTAATAAAAACACTCATACCTCAAAATATATTTTTTTACCAAAATAAAAAAAATTGCAATGGCGATGGTGATGGTAGCTCTGGCGATGAAAATGGTGGCGGCGGTGGTGGCGGTCAGGCGGCAGGGGCAGTGGTTGTGATGGTGGTGGTGATGGTGATGGTAGCTCTGGCTACGGTGGTGGCGGTCAGGCGGCAGGGGCAGTGGTTGTGATGGTGGTGGTGGTGGTGTGTTGGGGGGGGGGGGGGGGGCGTTAGGGTGGTCAAGCGGTGGTAGCATTGGGGTGATGGTGGGTGGCGGTGGTGACAATGGTTGCGGTGGTTACGGCGACGATGATGGCGGTGGCGGTGGTAAAGTGGTGGTGTCGGCGGCAGAGGTGGTGGTGGTGATGGCGGTGATTGTCAGGTGGTGGTTGTGATGGTAACGGTAATTGTTGTTAGGTGGTTGTGGTGTTGAGAAAATAGGGTGAATGGAGAATGTATTAAAAAGGGGGGTGGGGGTTGAGTATGAATGATTTTAATGAAATGAGATTTCATGTGTAATAGATGATTCAATTGCAATCAAAAATCACTTTTTTTCATATCACGCAATGACTCATTCATTCCCCTTGTCATTCTTACATACCAAATGCTACTTAAAATTGTTTGAAGTAACCCAAACAATAAAATCGTGCTTTAATTTTATCAAAAACCATAAAGCAATAAAGCTAATATCAATATTGGTTTCAATAATAATGATTAAATATTTGCCAGGGGTGTCGTTGCCATGATAAAAAGTATGGCATAGACACTCCATGTGGTCTATGATACAAAACAAGTCCCAATTATGAATAAAACTTTAATTTCAATGAAATTTATACCAGAATATTGAAAAAACAAAATCAATTATAAGTGTTTATTCAGTTTTTCTTAAGAAATTAAATTACGTAGTAGTATTAATGGGTGAAATTGAAACTTTTAAAAAACATAAAAGAAGAAAATAACAAACATTTATCTAATATGCACCTACACAAACAAACTAATGTAGGGAGAATGGAGATGATATAACTATTCTTTAGTTGATAAGATTAGCATTTTTGTTGTCTACCAAAAAAGAGTACACTTTTCGAATCATATCTGGTTATAAAGTATTGTACTTCTACACAAGAGTATTTCTATTATTTGAATTTGCGCTTCTAATTAAGCTTCCTTGAAAAGTAAAAGAAGATGCTTGAAACATAAAGTATTACAACATTTAATTAACACAACCATTTTAATACATGGAACTTAAAGTATAATCTTTACATTAAGAACACTTTACCTTACTTAGAGTATATATCTAACGACTAAACACATAATGTCATGTGCAGGTGTAAGAATAGGGAGATTTCTAGCGAAATTTTCAATCGTATACTTATCAATAGGTACATGTATTGCCTCTATAATAATTGGAGCATCAACATCGAAGATATTCTTCCAAGTTGTGTGTGCGGGACACAACTGCAACCCTGAGAAGCTGACTGTGGTCGAATGGTACTTGGTTTTCACTTGCGGTGTGGTAATCCTCGCTCAACTGCCGAATCTGAACTCCATTGCCGGCATCTCACTAGTCGGGGCCTTCAGCGCCCTTGGATATTGTACAACAATTTGGGCTATATCGGTGGCTAAAGATAGGCTTCCAAATGTTCATATAATCCTGTTAGTGTTGGAAGTAGAACCACTAGGTTTTTCGATGTCCTAAATGCCCTTGGTATTATTGCGTTTGCATTTAGAGGAAATAATCTTGTATTGGAGATTCAGGTAGACAACTTATTCTCATCTTCATTTATTTTGTTTTATTAATTATGCCAAAGGGGGTTATAGGTTATTTGGCAGTTAATACTTAATTTAAATTATTACAAGATGTTATATAAAAAGAAATATTCCAAAATATTAAACTAATACGGAGTAGTTTATTTTACCTAATAGTATGTTTTATCTTGCAGTAATATAATATTATATTTAAGATTACAATATAATAACACTTACATTGAGAATAAAATGTAATATGGAAAAAAAAAATTAGGTCTTGGCCATTCTTATTTGGCGGGCTCAATACTAACACGCGAGTTAATTAAAAAAAAGTTTTTCATCTTTAAAAGTTTATGGTAAATAACAAACTAATAAAGGTATGATTACGTTATAATGTTTGATGTTTTCTTTATCTTAAAGAAGTATAAAGTGTCTGTTTCAAGATTTTATAATGAGTTTAAAACATGTAAGTGGGTTATAGTTTAATCCCTCTTGGCTCCTTTATTCTTTTTCTAATGGTTAATAAGCTCAAAACATTATTTCAATTGTCATATTCAATCTTCTTATTTAACGTTTTTTTTTCATTCTTCACGTGTTGACATGTGTTTTTATTATTTTTATATTACTTTCTTAATATATTTTGTATTATAAATAAAATTAATAATAATAATAATATAAATATTAATTGTATATTAGCAATCATCAAGAGATTCAACAAAAATGCACCCAATCCCTTATCAAACATACAAAAAGACGGCAATAATACATAACACACAAATTTGTATGCAACAATGTGCTCCCTTCCACTATTTTATTATATGTTGATTGAAAATATACTAATTTAATACAGTTGTAAATGTTAAATGGTATAATTAGCTCGGGGTTTTCATAAAATGTTAGATAATTTTAAAGATTTTTATTAACAATAACTTTTATAATAATATAACAGTACTATTAATAAAACTACCTTAAAATAATAAAAATAACAGTAACAATAGTATTAACAACAACAACAACAATAATAATATTATTATATATAATAATAATAATAATAATAATAATAATAATAATAATAATAATAATAATAATAATATTTATAATCAAGTGTATTAAAGATCAAAAGGAAAAGGAGGGTACGTACAGTTATTGCAAAAAGAATGCTAGAAAGTCGTTAAAACATTACCTAGAAAAGTATAATATAAAATATGTGAAAAATGTTAAATTGTTCAAAAAAGATTAGTGATGGTTTCCACGGTTTACAGATTTTAACACTAAACTAATATTTATTTACATTTTTTTTATCTGTGAAAGGCTGAAACTAATATTTATGTATAAGCTACAAATATAATTAACTAGCTAGTTATTCATATAACTAAAATAATCTATATAATATACAAATATGTATAACAATATTCATACTTTAACGGAATATAATTAATTACCTTGTAAATAAATTACAGGCAACGATGCCTTCAAGTAAAGTTCACCCATCACGAGTACCAACGTGGAAAGGTATCAAAGTTTCATACGCACTTGTAGCAATGTGTTTGTTTCCACTTGCAATCGGAGGCTATTGGGCATATGGCAACTTGGTAAGTTCTATAACGCTATAGTATTATACTCTTACATATGACAGACAAACGGGTAACAAGATGCATTCTATTATTCTTAGAACATGCATCGTTAGTTTACTTGTACATTACTAAAAGCAACTAACTGTATGGGATCGGTTTTAACGGTCACTTACACCCTTAACTTAAACTGGTCTTCAAGATCATTTACTGGGTTACTAGCTTACTTATATTTTATCTTTTAACTTGTTTTCAAAGTTACAACCGAATTATCTTTTACTTATTATCTTGTAGCTAACTGACCGCAACTTTGGCAACCCTTTCTTTTGGTCGCATATTTCATTCCACTTTACCACTTTCTCTAGTAATGGTATGAACCAACGCTAACATGCTTTGGCTGGTGAATTTCGTTGCCATAACCCAAAACTAAGTCGTTGCAATAGGATAAATTTGTTGTAGTGGGATTTTGTTTATATGATCTAGTATAAAACGTGAGCTTAATTAAATACACAACGAAGGAAAATACAAACAAATTATCAAATAAAATTTTGGGACAATATGTACGTACAAATGACTTGTCCAAAACTCATTCACATTGTTATTTGACAGATTCCACCGAGTGGGATGTTGACTGCACTATTCGTGTACCACTCACAAGACGTGTCGAAATCAGTCCTTGCCTTTACAAGTTTACTTGTGATAATCAACGCTCTAAGCTCATTTCAAATCTATGCGATGCCAGCATTCGACGAGATGGAGTCTATATATGTTAGAAAGTTCAAAAAGGCCTGCACATGGTGGCAAAGGATGGCCTTGAGAACGTTGTTTGGATTCGGCTGTTTCTTTCTAGCTGTAGCAATCCTTTTTCTAGCCAATCTAGCCGGTTTGATTGGTGGCATTGCTTTGCCGGTAACAATAGCATATCCATGCTTCATGTGGATAAGGATCAAGAAACCTAAGGTCTATAGCCCGAGTTGGTGGCTAAATTGGACGCTTGGAATTGTTGGAATGATGTTAAGTGCTCTCTTGATTTCAGCTGGAATTTATGTTGTCATTCATGATGGTGTTAAGTTTAATTTCTTCAAGCCTGTGTGATGTCAAGGGAATGAGAGTTTCTAAAGACCAGATTTAGCTTTGGATCAACTCTATTTAGCGAATTTGCATGTTTTTATTTGTGTGTGGATGTGGTAGGGTTTAATATCAAAGTTTGTAACTTCTTTTACAATTCTTTTTGTTTGAAGTGAAAGACTTAGAAAAATTTTACATGTTCAAAATGTGGGTTTAATTTAGCAAAAAAAAAAGAAAAAAAATATTCTTTAAATGAAGGAGTCAAAATTCCTGTAAATGGTAAGGCAGTGCGACCATGGTGGTTAAACCGTCGATTCCTATATACAGATGTGAAGTTGAACACATGGTTTCGTTAAATACGACAAAATGTTAACATGTGGTGTGACCTGATAGGTTGAAAATCTAGTCGCAGATAATGACTATTAACTTGGGACGGGATTTAGGGTGGACAATTTTAGGAGAGCCGATTCTAAGGCTTGGTGTCGTTGGCTGCATTAGGAACTTTACTGCCCATGTACACCATGATGGGGAAGCATATGGAGGGTGACATGAGGGGTTATGGCATTTGGTTAACGAGTCGGTATAGGGGGGGAGGTGGGTCCATTTCCTGCGTGGAAATGACGTGGAACGATGGAGAAGCCTCTCCAAAACACACAACCTAATGAACCAATTGTTGACTTTGACTGGTCAAGTGCGCATTTTTAGTCATTTTCCGTTTATCAAATGACGTATAGATCAAAGGCAACGGTTGGGGAAATATATATAGGGTATCGATGGAGAACAAATCCGTCGATTAATTTTTTGGTATAGAATTCATGTATTTATGTTAATCACTGATTTTGTTCAGGTGATTTTTCAACTTGAATAGTTTAGTCCCACATGTTCATTAATTTCCGGAACATGCAATTATGTTCATAAGATATATTCAAATGAAGAGACATCATGGGACAGGAGAGAGTGACAAGAATTGGTTGATTTAGAAATGGCATTATACGTATTATTTTTATATGGCCATGTACAAGTTTTTAATTGCCATGCATTACGGTCAATCATTCACACATTATCTAAACGTTTAAAATCCACCTGTCTTGACCTCTCTCGCTTTCTATGATCCTATTTATACACTAATCTCCCAGCAGTTCAACATCCAAGTGACTACAAACATTAGCAATATGATGAATCAAGTTGGATCGAACCCAATAACCTCATCTCCTTCGACGCAACATCATGATTCTCCACCTTTATCTCTATCACCAGACCACCCAAGCTCCACCACCGAACCAAAAACCAAACATGAGATAACGTTTTCGACCACCCCGATCACTGGTTCACCTGACAGACTGATGACCAGCATACCCCCTAGTGGTGCTAGGACACCCACAAGAACAAATATCAAGTCAAGAAATATAACACCAAAGTTTTTGACACCTTTGACTAGTTTTTCCAAAACAGCTCTTCACCTCATAAAATTGGATCCAAAAGATGCATGGCTGCCCATTACTGAATCAAGAAATGGGAATGCTTATTATGCTGCTTTTCATACACTTTGTGCTGGGATTGGGATTCAAGCCCTTATTCTTCCTGTTGCTTTCACCATTCTTGGCTGGTAATTTACTCAATTTTCCATTTCTTAGTTACATTTCACCATTCTTGGCTAGGTAGGGATGTTTTTCATGATGTTGAAGTGAAAAATTAAGAAACAATAAACCTTGTGCACGACGCTCATGCATGTGCCTGGCGGTTAGGGGCTCATATTCTCACCTTGCGTTTTAGCAAAAGTTTATGAAATTTATTTAAATTGTTTTATACACGTATAGTCATTTTAAGTTATATTATATATACTAGCTTATATATTTGAAAAGTTTAGAAAAATTAGAAACAGTTTTGGTGCGTATAAGATATTTTACCATTTCAATGATCGGATTTGGTTAAGGTAACCGAAACTAATACGCACTTGGTAATAAGCATATATACACGGAAGCTAATACACACATATATATATGGACTTGCTGCCTAAGTACCCTTTAATGAAACTATTATCCTTGTTTTAATCTAGACTAGCAAAACTGTTTGTGTAATGTATAATTGTACATGACTAATACAGGGCTTGGGGTGTGATAACCTTTACATTGACTTTCATATGGCAACTTTATACTTTGTATCTGCTGGTAAATCTTCATGAATCACCCGAAGAGGGAGTGCGTTACAGTAGGTACATGCAACTCGCTAAGGCCGCGTTTGGTAAGCAAATTTATTTTAACAATTTTTAATTATCATATAGATAGTAACGATTAACGAAGAATGACATTGATGTATATATATAACATCATTCCAGGTAAACATTTTTGTTGTTTACCAAAAAAGCTAATCCGCTTTCCAAATCATATCTACTTAAAAGTATTTTATTTTTATAGAATAGTTTTGTTTATATATTTAGATGCAACGTTTCCTATATGTGCCCTACCCCTAGATTTTTATTGCACACCCCCTATGAAAATATGAAACAAGAGTACTGTTTTTTGTTTTATTGTTTGTCATTTGTTGAAAGGTGAGTGTAAGAAGTAAATTAATTTGATTTTAATAATCCTAAGTTAATCATATTGGACAATATTAATCTCAACTCATGAAATATTACAGACTCTCATAACTTTTAACGTATTTCCTTTCACATATATATATATATATATAAAATGGTTCAAATAAAAAACAATTGTTTTGTGAGAAGACTTTAAAATAAAGCACGTACACCACCTAAATAGGACACTATATCATGTAAATAGAAAACTATACGGTTTTTAAAAACTAAAATCTCAACCACTAGATCCTAGATCCAATGGCCTAGATCTATTCTTATGTTTCTCACAAAACTATTGTTTTTTACGTTAACCCTACCCTATATATATATATATATATATATATATATATATAGAAACACACACACACAATGAAAAATTAACCCCGTTAAGTTTTTTTAATGACATGACCGGATTACTTATGTTGAAAAAGTTTCGGTTACTTCAAATTAAGAGGGATACATAATACAAGTGGCCTACATTCTAGTTAACACTCGATTGAAGCCCTTAAAAACTAATGAGATTAACTTACATGGTTAACTTTCAGTTAATAACTTTCAATTAAGAGCAATTAAGAACACTCAGTTTGTTGCATGACGCATGTTCATGCCACACAAGTTATCTACATCATCAAATAAAACAAACAAAGTTAACTTTACATAAAGAGCAATTATATTCTTTGGACGTCTAACCAAACATATAATGTCTTGCGCAGGCGTAAGATTAGGGAGGATCCTAGCTAAATTTTCCATCTTGTACTTATCTGTTGGTACATGTGTTGCATGTATAATCATTGGAGCATCAACATCCAAAATATTCTTCCAAATTGTCTGTACGGACGACAAATGTTACCCAGAGAAGCTGACCGTGGTAGAATGGTACTTGGTGTTTACTTGTGGCGTAATAATCCTCTCTCAACTGCCAAATCTGAACTCGATAGCCGGCATCTCGTTAGTTGGGGCATTCAGCGCCCTCGGATATTGCACAACAATTTGGGCGATATCGGTAGCTAAAGACAGACTTCCAAATGTTTCATATAATCCGGTTAGGGTTGGGACCAGAGTCACTAGGTTTTTCGATGTCCTAAATGCCCTTGGTATCATTGCTTTTGCATTTAGAGGTCACAATCTTGTATTAGAGATTCAGGTAAAAAACTTATTTCTCTTCCTTTATATGGTAGTTGATATATACTGCACTAAAATTATTATTACAAGAAATTATCTGGGTATATTTTGAATAAATTAAAATAATAGTTCGTCCTATAATAAATTTGTATGTTCGTTGTAGTAAAATAAAAATATATTAAAGATTTCTTATAATTTATATTGAGAATAAAATTAAAAAGTAAGACAATGTGTAGTTATAAAGCCTCATCCCTAGGCTCTGTGCGTCACGTGGCGCTCAGTCAGAGTTATAGCTTTTTACAAAAATAGAGTGTAATCATAAAAGCCTCCATAAAACCATAACTTTGTTATTTGTTTTTTTAAATTTATGTACCTTCCACCTGCGTATACACAAAGCGCTCAAAAAAAATTACCCCAAAACCCGTGGGGAGGGGGGGGGGGGTGCCCCCGTCGTTATAGCCCAAAACGCCTCCGAAGAAGCCCCACTACGCTTGGTCTAATAGGGTATATTTTGAAACATTAAGATTTGACCATTACGCTGGCGGACTTAATACTAAAATATCGAGACAACCAGCTTAATTTTTAATTAGTAATACAACACGATTAAAAATTACTTTTTTATATTCAAATTTTAATAATAAATGACGACGTATAATAGAGGTAGTGTGCTTGCTATAAATTGTTAAGTTTAACCGACTTTTGCTTTACGAGGCATTTACATGTTTCTATTTCCTAAGTTTATTAATTACATATTTCTTCAAACTTAAAAATGTAATTATTTATTTATTAATTATTATTATTATTTTTTTTTTTAAAGCATAACTTTCGTATTTTTCCTTCCTAAAATTCATATATTACATATTTACTTATTTTCTTAAAATTAACTTGTTTAAAACTATTTTACCCTTAGTCCATTTTATAACCCCTGCCCTTTTCTTCCTCATCCCAAACTTACCTTCACTTACCATCACCAAAAATAAACATTTTGAATTAAACACCAATAATTGATATGTAAAATCGGACACGAGTATAAGTTTAACCCAAATATATGCAACTATCTAAATTGAAATAGACAACAATAACCAAAATATCAAATTTAGTCTATAGAGATGCGATACCAATTAAAATGATCACTACTAGAAAACAAGTTATTTTTTCACAAAAATTTCCTACAAATTTCCTACGACAAGTAGTTCCAACAAAAAAATAAGCTCAAACTTTGCTACAATATTATCTAATAAAAATTATGAATAGATTTTGTAGAAAAGTTGTAGGAAGTTTACAACCACAGGTTTTTGTAGCAATTTTGTATGAAAAGTTGTTGGAAAACGGTTGAAAACGATTTTTAAGCATGTGTTTTTCAAACAAATTTTTTGTTAGAAAATTATTAAAATTGAATTTTTGCAACAAATTTCCTACAATTCGGTTGTAGAAAAACATCTCTTTTTCTAGTAGTGGATGTTTCAAATCTGTTTGTTCAAAATTTGGACAAATTGGAAATGAAATAAACAATCGTAGGGTGAATGAAGTCACCTGAGTCTAGTGTTTTAAAAAAACGGGGTTTTACTCATACCGGTTATTGGTTTAAAAATACAGGTACAACCGGTTGAACCGGGATGTATCGTGAAATTGAACGGATTGAATAGTTTACTTGTAATTCCTTATAAATACAACTTTAACTCAAAAAATAATTCAAAAGTACATTAATAAACATCACATGTGAACCAAACATCACACATTATCAATTATCGAGTCAAATAGGAATATTTGTACCTAGTATATGAAATTAATCAATTACAAAAGATGTTAAGAAACCAACCTTGCATTTCCATGACACAAAATTGGTTGATTAACGAATCGTTGTTTACTATTTTTAGTTGTTTTATCTGCTATGTTAAAAGTCATTTATAGAAAATATGGGCGGCAAAAAATATTAAAAATCCCTTGGGTTTAAATCTAGTTTGACGGTTTAAATTGATATTTAAAAAAAAAAACCGGTGGTTCGATGTTCTAGCAAATCGCCCAAAAATACTGGGTTTTAAATATCGGCCGTCTTACCAAAATCCGATATTATTAGTTCAACCGGCTGATACATACCAATTTTTAAAACATCGCTTGAGTCCAACTTTGAAATAAAAGGAGATTAACTGGCAATTACGTGTTTTAAGAATCTGCGAGCTTTTTGGTTTCTGTCTTCACCATTTGCTATTCCGGTGAATGCTGTCGGTATTCCGACAAGTATTGTTGGTATTCCGCAACACACAAAATCCTCTCTCCCTGTTCTCTGTAAATCGTAAGTGTTGTCGGTATTCCGATGGATCCCCAAACCCACAAAAACACCGTGCAAATCGAAAACTACATTGAATATGGAGCCTTGATACAACAAATCAAAGTCAATCATTCTTGGGATTTTTATGCAGAAATTAAAGAACAAACTTTAACATTCGTTTTCTGCCAGCATGAGGGGGGGGGGGGGTGAATACATGGGCAATGGACGCTTGGTTTGTTTTTTAGGGATTGTAAAAGGGTAAGGGTAAAATGATAATTGCATGCTAATAGAGGAAATATAAATTTATAATTTGCTTATCAGTGTCGAATCAGGAATTTTAATCACCAGGGGCAAAAATTTGGAAAGTTAGGAGTCTTGAAAAGATGATATATGCAAAATATATAAATAAATAATAAAAATATCAAAACACTTATTTTTTTTTATCACGACAGGGTAATTAAAATATATGTTTAATGCGTGTAGTGAGTTTAAAATATGTAAGTGGGACATATTTTCCCCTCCTTTCTTTAAATAAGCACAAACAACTATTTCAATTGTTATATTCATTTATCTTTAACGTTTTGTTTTGTTTTTTCTTCACGTGTTTTCATGTGTTTATATTCTTTTTATATATTCTTTTCTTAACAAATTTATGTTACTTAAAAGTGTTATCATTAATATATATCTAATATCATCGAGAAATTCACAAAAATATACACCCATGTTATATCCCCAGTCAAAACACACACAAAAAGACGCAAATAACACGTAACACAATTTCTGCCTTTGTATGTTTCGTTAATTAGTACCGTTTTAATTTCCTGTAGTTGAACACCTAGATACTTGCTTGGTGTTTCCTCCTTTTTGGTTTAATATATCGAAGAAATATTCTTACAAGGCTTAAACATTACATAAAAAAAGTATAATATAAAACAATACGAAATATATTAAATTGCTGAATAAAAGATTTGTGAAAAGTTTTCACTGTTAAAAACATATATTTAACCGTGCACGCAAAAGAATAATAACAACCAAGTGTGTAACCGAATTGTAATTAGTTAAATATCCTGATTATATAATATGTACGAAAAATGTTAAATCCGAAAAAAAAAATTTATTGAAAGTTTTCAAGTTTTTATCATTTTAACACTAAATTATTCTTAGATTGAAAATATATATGTTATAAAAAGGCATATAATTATATATCGACTAATTAGTTATATATCGACTAATTAGTTATATATCGTATGTAATGATAGTCAAATTAAAATATTACAATGGTAGGATGTTGGGGTGTTCAAAAAATCCGAATCCGTATCCAAAATATCCGAAAATATAAATTATTCAAAAATTTAGAAATCCAAAATTTCGATTCGGATTTTTATAGTGATTTTGAAAACTTTCAGATAGTTCGGATATCCGAACTATCCAAAATATTTGTTTTAATTATTAAATAATAAATATTATTTATAAATTTTGGATAAATTTTGAAAATTTTGGATACTTTTCGGACACTCATATAAAAGAAATATTATTAAAGGGATTTTAAAGCTCGTTAACATTTTAACTCATTTTACTTTTAACGTCCCTTAATCCATGAATAGAGCGGTGTCCCACTTGTCTTTTGTCAAATCAGCTTTAACGCCCAAGGAGATTTACTATACTCGAGAGACTGATATTACGGTTTTTCTTCGTGAGTATGCATCTCCAAATTAAAAACCATTGGAGGACACGTTTCGCTTTAGTTAATTTTTAAAATTAAATGTATGAATTACTTCATAAACGTTTCGCTTGAATAACTAAAATACTTATATATACAATTTGCATACACACATACACACTGTTATCTATGTTTTAATCGGATATAAACCATGTAAATAAATTGTAGGCAACGATGCCTACAAGTAAAGCTCATCCATCACAAGTACCAATGTGGAACGGTATCAAATTTTCTTACACGCTCATAGCATTGTGTTTGTTCCCACTTGCAATTGGAGGCTACTGGGCATATGGTAATTTGGTAAGTTATTTTTATCCCCTTAAAACATGCATCTTTAGGGCTTCCTCAATGGATGCCAAGTCAAAATGAGAAAAAAAAATCATGAAAAAAACAAAGTAGAGTTATAGGGCTTCCTTGGACTTGATTCTTGCTTGCCATGTCCGATGACTAATTTTGTGCCTAAAAACATTTTTAGCTTTCCAAGACTATTGCTTGAATAAAATCCAAGCTAGCTTAAATACAAACATATTGAAAAATACAAATAACTTATAAAAATAGTGTAGGGATAATCTGTCGAAATGACTTTTAAAAAACTCGATCATTCGCGTTGTTATTGGACAGATTCCACCGAGTGGGATGTTGACCGCACTATTCGTGTACCATTCACAAGACGTGGCGAAATCAGTCCTTGGTTTAACAAGCATACTTGTGATCTTCAACGCGCTAAGCTCATTTCAAATCTATGGAATGCCAACATTCGACGAACTGGAGTCATTATATGTCAGAAAGTTCAAAAAGGCTTGTACGTGGTGGCAAAGAATGATCATAAGAACCGCCTTCGGATTCACGTGTTTCTTTATAGCGGTGGCAATCCCATTTCTAGCCAATCTAGCCGGCTTTATTGGTGGCATTGCTTTGCCTGTGACACTAGCATACCCATGCTTCATGTGGATAAAGATCAAGAAACCAAAAGTCTATAGCCCAGTTTGGTGGCTACATTGGGGACTAGGAATTCTTGGAATGATGTTGAGTGGGCTACTGATTTCAGCTGGGATTTATGTCGTCATTCATGACGGTGTCAATTTAAATTTCTTCAAGCCTGTGTGATGTTATGGAATGAGAGTTTCCAATGACCAAATTTAATTTAGACAAATTCTATTAGCCAACTTGCAAGTTATTTTTTGTGTGTGGGTGTAATTGAGTTTATTAACATTTTTTTATAATATTGTTTGTATACGGTTCTAAAATTTTCAAAATGTAAACATGTACTAGAAGAATTCAAGAGTTCACATACTTGTTAAAAAATCGTTGAAATCTAAAACTGAATATTTACCAAGTATGGGGTGTGTAAGTTGAAACCAATGAATATATTTAAAAGGAGATCCGCTAACATTATGTATAGTTGAGACCAATATAATGCGTAAGTTATCAATATGTTTTAGCTCAACTGACATTGAATCATGAAGGGAGGGAGTGGGGGAGGCATGTGAACGAACCGAACGTACACGGACAAGAGTATGTTCGTGTTCGTTTATTTAACTTTAAACGAACACTTAATCAAACAAATATTTGGTGTTCATGTTCGTTTGTTTAAAAAATGAACATGTTCATGTGTGTTTATGTGTGTTTGTTTAAACGAAAGTTCACGAACATAAATGGACAAAGAAAAATAAACATAATTGAACATATATGAAGCTACTTAATTAAATGAACACAAACAAACATAAATGAACACAAAGAAACATTTACGAACATATATGAAACATAAGCGAACACATACGAACATTCACGAACATAAATGAACGAACGAAACATATGTTCGTGTTCGTTCGTTTAGTTAAAAGAACTCAAAGTTTTGGTTCATGTTCGTTCATGCATTAAATATACGAACTTCCCGTCTAACGATCACGAACAGTTCACCAAAATTAGCGTTCGATTCATTTAAGGCTTATAATTATTTTGGGGGTGGGGGGTTGGGGGGGGGGGGGGGTTGAAGATTTGGGCTAGAGGCCGCAACGTTTCAAGTTGGAATCCGATCCCATAAGGTTTTACCAAAATGGGTCTTCAGGCGACGAGTTTTTCCTGAAACAGGAGATAGTTGGCTTAGGCTACTCAACATCGTCTTCGATCGCAGACGTATAATGTCATCTTTTATTCGTTGTTCGTTCAAGAAAACATAGGAGATCCACAACATTAAACCCAAAAATGAGCTTCTAAACTTACATCTTCATCTCCCGCGCGCCTATCTTCTTGATTTGGGGGTGTTTTACGTTAAATCAAAAATACATCACTTGCACAAGGTTAAAGGAGTACTTAACATCTAGAATAACCTCATAAGCAATAAGAAAACGAAACAGTTCCAGCTTACAAAAAAAGAAGTTCTCCCAAAATTAGTAAATCTATTGTTTTATTACATAAAATTCATTAGCTAATAGAAAGTTTTCGAAACACAACCGTATTTTTAAAGCTTCAATCTATATTTTTATGGTTTCAAAGCAAAACTGGGCTTCAATTCACGCATTGCTAAACTATTGGATGAGTTCCCCAATCAACTTTTAAAAAGCATTAGGTCTACAATTTTCTTAACTCAAAATGGAAGCTTTTCGTTAACAAATCGTGATATCATTCAAGAAAAGCTATATCTTTTAACTGGCATCAATGATATATAGATCAATATTTGGTCCATGCTCAACCTCACACAAAAATTCTGTTTAATTTTTTAAACTACATCTATCTTATGAGACCATAGGCTACTGCAAACGATATGTCAAACCATGTACCCACGATTTGCATTCATTTGGTTGAAGAAAAATTTGGGAATGACCTTCCTACAACAACCCATGTATATTAGTCACAAATACAAACCGGACACTCTTGCAGCTTATACATCATATTGATGTTTTTGTGTGCCATCATATATAATTGTTTTCTACGACTAATAAGTGTTAAACTTTTAGCGGGTGAATCAAGAACACGAACACGAGGATTTGATCAACACACGATCGACTCTTTTATTAAGAAAACGACTAACGAGAAAAACTTTAATAATTAACTAACACATTGATCATAGGGTATATATAAGCCCACGGTTGTAATCCTATACTAACTCAAATACACAATTTGAATCTAAAACAAATAGGATTAAATAAAGCTAACTTATCTATAATAATAAACTAATTATTATTATATTAAATATTCTACGAGATATTAGGAGACCTCAATCTGATTTGGTGTTGGACATGTTTAACACTCCCTCTCAACACCAAACTTCTTCTAACCGTGACACACACGAAGCACTTCGACTCGAAACAACCCGCGACTCAACACAATAGGTCACGTCTTTCGACATCGGCTCAAATGTTGAATTCCAACACTCCCTCTAGGTTCATACTTGGTAATTCCAAGGTCTTTTACGGACCCGCAACACCTATATCTCTTTAGACTTGATTCCTGGTCTCGTCACACGCCTTCACACGAAGTTGCTTCTAGGTTCGTTACACCTTAATCTACATAAGATCTAGGACATATTCAACTCACCTCCAAACAAACTTATCACAAGCCTTGATCATCTTCGGTGCTCTTCTACGAACCCACTGTTCGCACAAACCGAAACCATCGAGCCCGCTGTCTTCTATTTTGACAGTCCCAAAACCATAACTATGTGACCATTTTTAGCCACCAGTTCTAGCTCCGTAACTCATCCTTCGCTGTTGTTAACATGAACCGTTGCTGCCATGCACGTTACAATTTGTTCCCGAAACCGGACCTCGAACATCTGATGTTGTTGTCTCGTTTAGACAGCCCGAAAACACTACCACTCGAACTGTTGGGTCATCGATCCAACCCACTAAACTACCCCGACACAAGGAGATTTTATCATTCCGACACACGGAGATTTAGCCATACCGACACACGATCATGGCACAACATCATTGCTCAACACACGAAGAGTTAACTATCCAAACACACGGTGATGGCACATCATCACTCCTTAGACACACAAAAACTTAACCATCCCGACACACGGTGAAGGCACGTCACCACCGAAACCTTCAACTCGATGAACACCAAAACAAAGTTGACACACAACCTTGTTGCACTCCGTTATACCGGCGGACCTGAACCACCTTGTAACCAGTATTAATACCCATAGACAACATTCACCGGTTCGGCTAAACGTCACACGGTAAACAACTTCAAACTGAACCAATTGCTTCTTCTATATTCGAACAAGATGGAAACACTTTGTTCACTTAGGCGTGCATCGATTAGGACCCGGGACTTTGATTCTTGACCCACTCAATCTCACAGTTAATCAACATTCTAAATTCATGGAACCACGTACGCTTCATGATAAGTTAGCAT
This sequence comes from Bidens hawaiensis, assembly GCF_021521415.1. Taxonomy (NCBI): domain Eukaryota; kingdom Viridiplantae; phylum Streptophyta; class Magnoliopsida; order Asterales; family Asteraceae; genus Bidens; species Bidens hawaiensis. The sequence continues at coordinate 703,467 of NW_027491697.1, forward strand.
GAGCCAACAAAGTTTGACCACCAATATATAACTTTTCAACAATTACCAATTTGCTATTGAAACAAGTTTCACCACTTTGTCAATCAGCATGTGTTCACCTAGCTGCCGAACGATCACCATATCATTAAATCATGATTATTAGTTTATCACCATCTTATTGATGCATACAATCAAATTCATACTCCGACGGAACACAAACACTTTCGATCAGAAACGTACTACACTTGAAGCCTGGACACGCCTTCATTTAATCGTACCGCGATCAGAACCGAACACCCCTTCATTCGATCTTCAAAAGTTAAGGCGATTGAAACGTGGACACCCCTTCTTTCGATTGGTTTCTATGTTTTAAACGAACTAAAACAGCCAGCCATCGCTTCCTTCGACTTTCAGTGGTTCAATCACTAGCCCGACAAACAGGTCGCAACTCCTTCACGATCGGAACCCCGGACACACCTTAAATCGGAAACTTACTCACCTCGATCAGAACCGGGACACACCTTTGTTCGATCGGAAACTTACGACAATCGAAACACGGACACACCTTCGATTGGAAACTTTCTGTGGTCGGTTCCGTTCCGAAAAATCGAACTCGAAACGAGAACACAAAGTTGCAAGTATTATATTTTTCTTTCAATCAAACAAAAAGAAAATCAAAAAAATACTTTGGCTGCAAGCTCCTGTTGCAATCATACAAATTTCAGCAATTATTGTTTTGCTACGAACGGTTACACCACATACTGTTGATTCCTTCTTGTCACAAACATATTTTCTTCTTGTGTACAACCAATAAACCAATTGGTAGTTATTGGTGGGCTTGATACAAAAGAGACGGAGTTCAGAAGCAAATTCCGTTATACTTGTTTGCATTCAATAGAATACGGTGGACTTGCAATTAATTCACAAAAGACAACCAAATTAGGCCATAATAAAACAAATTAATTTGTGTCAAGCAAACCCAAGACTTTCTTTCACGCCTGCCCTCCACCGACGGACACGCCCACCGGTAGAGGCTGCCTCCGCTCTTCAAACCGCTTCCTAGTACGAGCCCTTGGCTCTGATACCACTTGTTAAACTTTTAGCGGGTGAATCAAGAACACGAACACGAGGATTTGATCAACACACGATCGACTCTTTTATTAAGAAAACGACTAACGAGAAAAACTTTAATAATTAACTAACACATTGATCCTAGGGTATATATAAGCCCACGGTTGTAATCCTATACTAACCCAAATACACAATTTGAATCTAAAACAAATAGGATTAAATAAAGCTAGCTTATCTATAATAATAAACTAATTATTATATTAAATATTCTACGAGATATTAGGAGACCTCAATCTGATTTGGTGTTGGACACGTTTAACAATAAGTTATTTGAAAGAATATATATAGGTATGGATTAAATACAATCAAATTAACGTGCTAACTATGCAAATTAAGTAGTGTGATCATATATACAACATATTGTAATTATAATGTAGTATAATTTCAACATAATGTAATTATATTACGATGCAATTACATAATTACACTATATTTTTAGTTTTAACGTTAACTTTCCCCCTAAAGTATTAAACCTCATTTATCTTAGTTAAATTCAAGAATATTCTCGTTCTGATTACGAGTTGAACTTGACCCATTTTAATGTGGATGGAAGAAGTTGGCATCTAAACCTCTACAAACCAAGTTCCATACAGCACCAACAACTACCAAAACACTTAGTGTTGTGCCTAAACAACCAAGTGTAAGGTTAAGCCACCACTTTACGGATCTCATTGGTGGTCTCTTGATTGCAATCCACATGAGAGACGGGTAACCGAACGTCAAATGCAAGGAAATCCCTCCGATAAGTAGCGCCAGGCTTGGCAGAAATGGGAACGCCACAGATATAAAGAAAGTTAAACCGCCGAAGAAAATCCGGATGCCCGCTCGGATAAATTTTGAGCATTCATGTCTTGCTTTGGTTGCGTATGCCCGCTGTAAGTTGTCGTAGATCACCATGCTGTATATTTGGAAAGCAGTGACACAACTTATGATAATTTGCATGTATATGAGATCTAGCACTGATTTCGACGTGTGGTAGTCAAGGGTGGTTGAGATTGCGGTTAGCATTCCTCCGTTGGTTGGGACCTGAAACCATAAAAGTATAACCTTGTAATAGTTTCTAAACATCCTACTTCCACAACAAAGTCTAGATGCTTTAGTTTTAATATATAACCTAGTTTCCGAATGCCCAATATCCAGCAATTGCTACGGGGAAGAAACACATTGCAATAATAAGATATGATGCTACCGCTCCTTTCAATATAAACTTCGATGACGTCCGATTTGGGGTAGATGGCATTGTACCCTGTATCTCTAACACAACATTATGTCCTCTAAATGCAAGTGCAATGATCCCAAATGCATTAAAGATACCCATAACTCGACCAGATTCGGTTGTGACTGCTTCTGATGGATCATAAACGCCATCTACCTTTCCTTTCACCACAAACATGACCCATAAGATCGTACAGTATCCAACAGCCGTGATCGCTCCAAGAAACGAAACCAGAGACACCGAATGCAAGTTTGGGCAGAATAGAGACACAAGAATTGCAATACAAACGAAAACCAAGAACCATTCGGTTGTTGTCAACGGGTGTTTGGAAGAACAATCCCCGCACAAGAGTTGATAGAAAAGCTTCATGGTTTCACCCCCTGTGATTATGAACAGCACACACGAGCCTCCGGAAAGATGTTGGAACAGATTGATAAAGAGATAAGAATTAGTGTTTGACAGTGAATGTGATTATTGGAAAACGGATAATAACTTCATTAAACTAAAAAGCCTTATATAGGCAACATTACAACGCTAATAAAAGACTTAATCAAAACATAACAAACTAACCTATAGACTAGGTAAACAAACGTGCTAAATAATAAAACATAAAATAGCTGCAGAATACTAGGACTTCTTTATTGACTGACCATGATCTCAACAACTTCAACAGTCATGAACTTTAACGGCTAGTTAGGTTTGGATCACTTTCAACACCCTTCCTTGATTCAAATATTCTTACTCCCAATCTCTCATGTAAGTAACAAAACTGATCAGCTCCCAAAGCTTTTGTTAACAAATCTGCAATCTGTTCCTGAGTGTGACATGGCTTCAGATTAACACGATTAGCTTCCACCAGATCTTTGATATAATGGTACTTTATATCAATGTGTTTGCTCCTACTATGCAATGCCGCATTCTTTGATAAAAATATTGCAGATACACTATCACAGTAAATGTTGGTTGCACCTTCTTGTTCATACCCCACTTCACTCATTAATTGCCTTAGCCACATTCCTTGACACGCAGCACTTGTAGCTGCAACGTACTCAGCTTCAGTTGAAGAAAGTGCCACAATAGGCTGCTTCTTGGAGCTCCATGTAACTGCACCCGACCCGATAGAAAATACATTTGCTGAAATACTCTTTCGATCATCAATATCACTTGCCCAATCACTGTCGGTGTAACCTTCCAAGCACACATCTTTTCCTCGTTCATACCAAATACCAAAATCAATCGTCCCTGCAACATATCTTAGGACTCTCCTAGCAGCACCATAATACATGCAGATGGTTTCTACATAAACCTTGAAATAAGACCAACTGAATAAGCCAACTCGGGCCACGTATGAGTTAGATATAACATACCACCCACCAAACTTCTAAACAACCTTTCATCAACTTGTCCCTCTGCATCAGCATGCAATTTTTCACATGTGTTCATAGGTGTTACAGCTGATGTACATTTTCTCATACCAAATTTTTCCAACACATCTCTTGCATATTTCTTTTGAGACACAAATATGCCATCATGTCTTTGTGTTACTTCCAGCCCAAGAAAGTAGGCCAATTTACCGAGATCAGACATCTCGAATTCCCTAACCATCTTGTCTTTGAACTCTTGTAATAAATCACTTGAAGAACTAGTGTAAATTATATCATCAACATATAGACATATTATGATTAAGTCAGCTACACTAACCCTTTTAACGTAGACTGTTAGCTCACATTTGACTCGAATATACGAATGATGCTGAAGATATGAGTCTATTCTTTCATACCATGCCCTTGGCGCTTGCTTTAACCCGTACAAAGCTTTGTGCAACCGATACACTTTATGTTCTTCACCATGCACTTCGAAACCAGGTGGCTGGACAACATAAACCTCTTCTTGAAGAGGTCCATTCAAGAGGGCTGATTTAACATCAAACTGATAAATTTCCCAGCCTTGTTGTGCAGCCAGCGAAATTATAACACGAATTGTTTCAAAACGAGCCACCGGAGAGAAAGTTTCTTCATAATTGATTCCATATTCTTGGGCATAGCCTTTCACAACTAGACGTGCTTTGTACTTCTGAATCTCTCCTTCAGCCGTAACTTTTACTTTGTATACCCATTTTAGACCAATAGCCTTCTTCCCTTCAGGCAACTCGGTTAGGGTCCATGTTTTGTGATGCTTCAAGGCTTGCAATTCAGCTTGCATAGCATCAACCCATTCTTTGTGTTCTACAGCCTCATCAAAATTTGTTGGTTCCATAGATGAAAGTGTAAGCTGACAAGCTTGGTAATCTTCCATAGGAATAGTATTCTCATATAAATCAGTAAGAGATCGTACCTTTGGTGTTTTACTTTCTAGTGTGTGGTTTGAACTTGCATTATTTGAGTGACTTGATATAGGTGTTTTCACATCTTCACGACTTGAATGTTGCTGCTTGTTAATCGTTTCTTCATCTGACCCATCAGTTGAAGACTCATAATTTGGTGGATAATGTTTACTTGTGCCACCTACTTCAATTATGAATTCTTCTGCAAGTTCATGTTCAAGTCCCGGATCAATAATCAACACACGAATTAAACGACTAACTCTCGTTTATATTAATCAGAAAATCTCACTCAAAAAACTGATTACAATCTCTCTCAAACCCTAACTTGGTTTGACTATTGATGAAACCTAACTCAGTTACATTTAGATAAACCCTAACTCGGTTACATCTCGTGTGTGTCTCCAGATGAACCCTTAACTCGGTTACACCTCACACCCCATTCTATAATGTCTAACCATGACATGCTTATATAGACTAACCTAACTTGCTAGCCAAGACATTACCTAATATAATTACAATACAATTAGGAAACATAACCACTATGACCTACTTGTTAATATTGGTCCTTCAAGTTCACCGACTTGTGACTTGAGTCCGAAATTACTTCCAACACATGTTTCCCCTCACCCATTGAACTCCATTTAGCCAACTCATCAAATGTTACATCATGACTAATAACAATACTTTTAGTAACCGGATCATATAATCTATATGCTTTAGAGTTCAGGGAATAACCAATAAATATGCACTTTCTAGTCTTGGAATCAAGTTTCTTTCTGTGTTGTTTAGGCTTTAGGACATAAGCAACACACCCAAATACTTTAAGATGATAAACAGAAGGCTTACAATTGTACCACACTTCATATGGAGTTCGGTTATCTAGTGCTCGAGTGGGTGACAAGTTTCTGATGCATATTGATGTAGCTATAGCCTCTCCCCAAAACACCTTGCTTAGATTCTTTTCTTGTAACATGCTAGTAGCCATTTCAACTATGGTCCTATTCTTTCTCTCCGACACTCCACTTTGTTGGGGAGTGTATGGAGCAGTTAGATCTCTCCTTATTCCTTAATCTTCACAAAATTTCATAAATTCATGTGATATAAATTCTCCCCCTCGGTCTAACCTTAAAGCTTTAATGTTTAATCCGGTTTCAGTTTCAACTTTGGCTTTAAACACTTTGAACTTTTCAAATACTTCAGCTTTATCTTTTAGGAAGTAGACCCAGGTCATTCGACTAACATCATCTGTGAACAAAAGAAATAACTTGTTACCTCCTAATGATTGAGTGGGCATTGGTCCACAAATGTCGGCATGTACAAGATCAAGAATCTGACGAGTTCTAGTAGCGTGCTTAGGAAACGACTCTCTAGACTTCTTTCCTTGTACACAACCTTCACACACATTCCACTGCTTCACAGTTGGCAAACCATATACCATGTTTTTGGTGCTAAAACTTTGCAGATCTCTCTCATTTAGATGCCCATACCGTAGATGCCAAATGAGAGTTTCATCTTCCACAACCGGTAACCCAACACTGTTAGTACATGTAACATCAAGTGGAAAAGTATTGTTGCTTGACATTGGTATTGTGCATACCACTTTATTAGTCTTTTTATCTGTGATAGTGCACACACCATCATCAAACAACAACTTATGGCCCACGTTCATTAATTGTCCTACACTTAAAAGATTGTAGTCCAACTCTGGTGCATATTGAACATCCCTAATAACCTTATGCTTACCAGCCATAGCATCAATCTTTACTGGACCCTTTCCTTCTACCTGGATCTTCTTCCCGTTTCCCATCCGTACCTTTACTTTCTTTGTTGTATCAATGTCTTCGAACAAGACTTTTTGTCCTGTCATATGATTAGAACACCACTATCAAGGAACCAAATGTCCTTAATTTTAACAGAACTCTTTTCTTGGCCCATAAGAACACTAGCAGCTTCATTCTCGTCATTAAGACATTCAAGTGCCATGTGCACTTGACCCTCTTCTTCATCATATTCTCCTTCAATCGCCGCACTGGCTTGAGGTTCGCTCCAACAATCTCTACTAATGTGCCCAATTCGCCTACAATTGTAGCACAGATTTATGCCCCGTCCAGTATTTCTTCCACGGCCTCGTCCACGGCTCCTAAATGGAGCCCGACCTCTACCACGTACAAACAGTCCCGTGTCTTCTTCCTTGGCTTGAAGAGCCTGTTCTTCTACAGGAGTTTGGACACCTCGATTTACTCTGGCTTCATGAGCCTGTAACGAACCCTGATCATATGACAACCTACTGAGGTCCTTTGATTCTTCTATTGCAGCCACAACATGGTCCCATCTAACTGGTGGGCTACGAAGTACTTTTTCGACGACCGTCTGATCCGTCACAACTTCTCCATACGCTCGCTTTTGGTTTACTATCTTCATCACTTTTGATAAAAAATCTGCAACTGGTTCCCCTTTTTTCATTTGTATTATTTCAAACTCCCTTCGGAGTCCTTGCAACTTGACTATTTGCACCTTCGAATCACCTTGGTAATCGTTTTGCAGGAGTGTCCAAGCTTGCTTGGATGTAGTGGCTCCTGCAATTCGAGAGAAATATCATCGTGTACTGCAGATTGAATTAAAGATAGTGCCTTCGCATCTTTCTTTCTATTATCACGTAACCTCACCCGATCTCCATCTGTCTCATTATACCTGTCCCCACAAAATCCCACAGATCTTGTGAAAGCAGAATCGTCCTCATACGAATCTTCCAAAACTCATACCCACCCTCCTTAAAAATTGGAAGGGGAGTGGACAGGGTGCCACCATTACCATTAGCAGCCATCAGCAATCACTGTAGATGGAAAATTGTAGATGGAGGGTTAAAACTATGCGAGCGTGATTGTGTATAACCAGCTCTGATACCAATCTTTGGAACAAATTGATAAAGAGATCATCGTGTACTGCAGATTGAATTAAAGATAGTGCCTTCGCATCTTTCTTTCTATTATCACGTAGCCTCACCCGATCTCCATCTGTCTCATTATACCTGTCCACACAAAATCCCACAGATCTTGTGAAAGCAGAATCATCCTCATACGAATCTTCCAAAACTCATACCCACCCCCCTTAAAAATTGGAAGGGGAGTGGACAGGGTGCCACCATTACCATTAGCAGCCATCAGCAATCACTGTAGATGGAAAATTGTAGATGGAGGGTTAAAACTATGCGAGCGTGATTGTGTATAACCAGCTCTGATACCAATCTTTGGAACAAATTGATAAAGAGATAAGAATTAGTGTTTGACAGTGAATGTGATTATTGAAAAATGGATAATACCTTCATTAAACTAAAAAGCCTTATATAGGCAACATTACAACGTTAATAAAAGACTTAATCAAAACATAACAAACTAACCGATAGACTAGGTAAACAAACGTGCTAAATAATAAAACATAAAATAGCTGCAGAATACTAGGACTTCTTTATTGACTGACCATGATCTCAACAACTTCAACAGTCATGAACTTTAACGGCTAGTTAGGTTTGGATCACTTTCAACAAAAGATACATCACTGGGAAAATGGCTATAACTTTCCCCAACTTTACACCTACAAAAGTCATTCAAAAAGTGGACCCTCATGTTACTTTTGTAATAATCCGTTCTTTGTATGTTGAACAGTTGGGGTGGGAATTTTTTTTTTAACTGGGCTTTTAAACAAAATGAGTTTAGGATGGATTAAACGAATTTTTTCAATAAGGTCAAAATGAGTTGGGAAAGACTAGTCATTTTTGGTTATGGGTTAAAATGAGTTTATATATGGGTTAGAATGGAATAAAACAATCTCCATCCTATTTTTGTCAAACAAAACCCACGAAACAAAAAAATAACTGAGAAATCGAAACCCAATAGAAACCGAAAACATCAAAACTGAACAGATATCAAAACTGGCCAAAATGAAAAAAGAACAAAACCGAACCGAAAAAAAAAACTAGAAACACTGAACCTGATCCGAGACAAAACCGAGTTTTTTTAATGAACGAGGAAGACGGGAGAAATATTTAGTTGTTTTACGTTTTTCATTATTTATTTATATTTTAAGTTGTTATTTCTTTATTGATTTTTTTGAAGGGTTTTTGAAAGGGAGCTGCTATTCATACACCCACAATAATTTTAGAGAGGGTGTATGAAAAAGAGAAATTGTACATGAAAAGGGTGTATGAATAGCAAAATTGGTGTTTGAATAGACAGTATTTTTTGAAACTCTTTATATTATAACCGTTACTTGGGTCCAGATGTGTAAACCTTACCCATCTTGACACATACTTATCATAACCTCTTTTTAAAAAAAAAACACATCTCGACTCAAACCCGACCCAAACCCATTTTGACCAATCATCCAATCCAACCCAACTCATTCATATAATTGTCACCTCTATCCAACAGTATAAAGATCGAATGGTATAAAGAGGAAGCTTTGTTATAATTACCAAACGCTGCCATGGAAAGTTGAAGGTATCTACTGAAACGAGTGCCCGGGACAGATTCGTGAAGACTCACTAGCAGTCCAATGGTGTAGAGCTGCCATACAAATGCCGTAAACAAACTCACAACCCCCCAAAACCTGCAATGACAAATATATAGTTTAGTTTATTACGTAAATCCATAATAATTGAGTAGAAAGGTAGACGGTGCTATATATATATATATATATATATATATAATTACGTACCAGCCAAGATACGAAGGCGAGGGGGAGAGAGAGCGTTTGGATTCCGATTCCAGAGCAAACCAAATGGAATGTCACGGTCCAAGAATTCCCTCTTCTCGATTGGGTGATCGGAAGCCATTCGTCTGGTGGTTGATACATCTCATCATCATTCGGGACCTCTGACTGCATGTGCTTGTTTACGATATGGATCCTGCTGTCAAAAGCCACTTCTACTTGCCTACATCCTGTCAATATCTCAGCCATATGTCCTTAATTACTTACACTTGTTTAACCTTCACTCTGTGTGTGTTTGTGTATATAAGAAGAAGAAGGAGAAGATATACATCACATTTATTAGTGGAGTATGGCGACGTAAACGTAGACGAGTGAGCTTACGATTATCACACATGATGGCTAACCGTTTTATTGTAAAATAATAAATATGCAACGGCTATTCTATGTATATCAATTACTAGATTAGTATCCCGTGTGCTATACGGATTGAATAAATGATACAATGTCAAACAAAAAAAGATGCTCAAAATACACTCTAACTATATGTGATATAAGTAATATGGCAAAATAAACATGAACCAGATGTCACGGAATATGAAGTTGTGCACACACAAAATAGACATCATTATTCATGAAATGAATAAATAAATCACAATTCATTTGGAGATGATCAAGCTAGTTCCCGTTCATATAAAACTGATCATCATTAAATCCGATGAGCCAATCTTCAATCAAAATAATCCAACTATTGTAAGGCCCCGAACCCGGTGGCCCTACTTTCGTGTCGGATTTACTCATAAACACAGTTCTTCAAATCAGAGTTTATTAAAACTTTTCGCGGAATATAAAACATCAATCATTTGTTACAAAACATTAAATCTTTTCTTTGATACCATAACACAAAACTTTATATTTAAAACATCTTTACTTCTTTCTTCAGATGTCAGCCGTTCAAACTATGCCGTGTGTCATCCTCATGCTAACTCTATAATCAGCTCACCTGCGTGCATACTAAAAGTCAGCTACGCTGAGTGAGTTCTAGTTAATCAGGCAACATACAATTTTATTCTCATATATTTCTTAACGTATCCGAAGACACCTATTTCTACCTTAACCTCGTGTAAATATCCATAGGAGGATCATCACGTAATATCTATTAAAAGAACCTTTACCATTACCATACTATATAGAATTTCCATAGGAGGAACACTCTGTATACTTTCCATAGGAGGAACACTCTGTATACTTTCCATAGAATGAACACTTTACTATCCATAGAAGGAACCCTATACTTTCCATAGAAGGAACCCTATACTTTCCATAAAAGGAACACTATACTTTCCATAGAAGGAACACTTTACTATCCATAGAAGGAACCCTATACTTTCCATAGAAGGAACCCTATACTTTCTATAAAAGGAACACTATACTTTCCATAAAAGGAACACTATACTTTCCATAAAAGGAACACTATACTTTCCATAGAAGGAACACTATACTTTCCATAAAAGGAACACTATACTTTCCATAGAAGTAACACTATACTTTCCATAAAAGGAACACTATACTCTCCATAAAAGGAACACTATACTTTCCATGAAAGGAACACTATCTATACGTTATTATTTAATATCCATGTAAGGAGCTAATCTCTTCCCTTGACGATACGTGCAATATCCGAAGATCGTTCACGTGCCGACAAGCTTTCATTCATAATGTTCATACATCATCATTACATTACATGCAATATTAATATCTTTATTTATATCCTGACAGTACGTGAAATATCCGAAGATCATTCACGTACCGTCAGACAATCAATCGTATCTATCACATATGTCATACACGGCATACACCTCTTTTCTCGAATATTGGTATGGTTCGGTTCCCTAGTTCCCAAATATTAGTAGGGTTCAATTCCCTCTTCGTTACCTTACAACCATACATCATACCTCGAGTATTAGTAGGGCTCGGTACCCTTTTCGTAACCATACGACCATACATTATCATTTCTTTCTTCTATTATCTCCATCATGTTTATACACATAATCATACCTAACATACTTACCTTATACCTAGCGTTACAACCTGACAGTACGTGCAATATCCGAAGATCGTTCACGTACCATCAAGCAATCATTCATACATTTCACATTATCCACATAAGGCATACACTTATCTCTTAGGATAAGTGTATTAACTATCACATTGAGTATGCACACAGCCCCGAAAACATAACAAGGAATGGGGCTAGAAACTCACCTGAACTCTGCTTCTTTTTCTGATAGCTGTAAATCCCTTCTTTAACTGAGCTCGGCTGACTGAACAAGTTACACGTATCAATTAACTATCACTTCTCATAATGTATTTCTATCTTTATATGACCCACAACGAACGGGGGTCCGGGGGCAGCGCCCCTGGCAGCGGGGTCTAGGGGCGGCAGCCCCTAGCAGGGTCCAAGGGGCAGAGCCCCTGGCTGGGGTCGAGCTGCCAGGTCAGCTTGGAAAAATTTTATTTACATTAACTGTCTTAACACATTTCCCATTAGGTTTTTAATTTATTTTCTAAGCAAACTTAACTTTAGGCGAAGTTAAAACCTTAGGCGAACTTGGCTTCAGGCGAAGTTAAACCTTAGGCGAACTTGGCTTCAGGCGAAGTTAAACCTTAGGCGAACTTGGCTTCAGGCGAAGTTATCCTTAGGCGAACTTGGCTTCAGGCGAAGTTATCCTTAGGCGAACTTGGCCGTAGGCGAAGTTACGCTTGAAGGCGAAGTTACGCTTGAAGGCGAAGTTCATCAGGCGAACTTAATCTTGCAGGCGAAGTTATCGCGCTACAGATCTGTTTGCCCATAAATCCTTCGTTTCTTAGCCAAATAACTCGATTTTGGTACCCACGGAATCGTATGATCGGCGCCTACAAATCCCAACCATCAAATCGGCCTAAAATCGACGTTTTAGGGGTCCGATTTGGGCAGTTTGGGTTTCGGGTCCGGTTAACCATCCAATCCTAACCATTTTCAGTAATATTAGCTTTGTTGGATTTGTTCTTACCTTACCAACTCAGATCTATCAACAAAATCTCGGGTCTCGGCTTCGAATCTTGATCGGTTAGAATGTGTGTGTTTTGAGTGTGTGAAGAAATAGATGTAAATGAAGATATTTTGGGGTGTTAGGGTATTTATATCCCTGAGATCCCATGGACCTAAGGCCCATTCTCATTTAACCCATCCTAATTAATCCAAGTCCACAACCCACATCCATTACCCAACACTAGCCCGACCCATACCAACTCCTATTCTATTGTTTATTTCCTGATAACCCGGGTAAACTTTCTCTCTATTATTAAGTAATATAATTAATATTATCTTGAAATTTCGGGATGTTACAAGTCTTCCCTCCTTAAAGAGGTTTCGTCCCCGAAACCTAACTTATTCCCTATAAAAGGAAAACTTCTTATATTTACACGCTTTATTGAATCGCCTTCGTTTTCTGAGTTGCTCTTCTTACTTCCGACTTTGCAGTCATCGAATGGTGGTCATGTGTATTAGCTATTTAAGGTAGCTTGTCCATGAAGCCTTCGATGTACCAAGTCTCATTTCAATCTTCAAGAGGCTTTGTCTTATATCATATTAAATGCTAAAGCCTAAGTCGACACTCTATCACAGCCCAACAATTTATCATGACTAACATGCATTCAGACAATTCGTACCATAATTAATAAACACCAGTCAAGACTTCAACATAAAACAACACGCATCGAGTCATTAATAAGTTACACATAGATTTAATACTTATGGCTAGCATCTAGCCTTCTTGAATGTCTTCTCTAAGCATACGGAGGAATCTGTTAAACCTCAAGCACTCTTCTCTCCTTCATGTCCTCCCTTTGGCTTCTTACAATCCCTTGCTATGTGCCCACGTCCTCCACAGTTGTGACACCTATGGTAATCATCACATTCCCAAGAGGAATGTCCTGCTCTTCCACACCTGTAGCAAACACCTAATCCCTTTCTGCACTCTCCGGGGTGTCTCTTCCCACATTTTTCACAAGCAGTGAACCCCTCTTGCCTTGCCTTCTTTTTGCGTGGATCCACTTCATTGGCTTCCTCTGGTTCTGGGGTTGGGTTCTTTTTCTTCGGTTCCATTTTCTCCCCTTCACAGTTGGCAAGGTCCTCATAAATCATCTCGGCCAATTCCACGGCCGAGTCAAATGTTGCGGGCTTACTAGACTTAACCAAAGTGCGAACATTCCGCGGAAGTCCCCTTACGTAACACTTGATTCTTCCCAATCTTCATCAGCCAAATACTCGCAATCATTGCTCATGTTGAGCTGTTGTCGAGTGCTTCCGAATTCGTCATTGGCCCGTTGGAGTGAACGTAAACGTTCGTCCAACTCAGCTTGGAATTCTTTCTGACGTGCTTCCGCCCAAGCTTTAACTTGATCTAGTGTTTGTCGGGGAAGCCTCGTCTGTTGTTTCTCCAACTGGGTATCAATGAATCCCAGGGGAGGATTGTTTACTGCACTTGCCCCGGCTTGGGTAGCCGGGGTAGTGTTCGTAAAAATCGTGTATTCCCCGGTGTTCCCCCCAGTAGCTGGGGTTGTGGTTACCGGAGTTTCTTGGTCACTCGGTGGCCTTGGCATCAGAGTAACCTTAACCATCTTTCCAGAAGTTTGAAAAAACTGAGAAAAAGAATTAGTTCTAGCTTAATGCACGGATGGCGCCAATGAAGAAACACTAAATGACCCCGGCAGATTAAGGATAATCTTAGGGTTAAATAAATGTTTCCCACGAGGGTTAGGTCCGGCAAAGATGGTTATTCTTCTCAACCTGCAAAACAGACACCGTGAGCTCGTCACTGAGAAGGGGGGGTGGGTTCCTCCTTGTGACCACCCTTCGGTGTGAGAATCAGACTAGATTGCTCTGAATATAAGTGTATATAGAGAGAAATAGCTAGAGAGAAGATAAGATAAGATCTCCATACCGATCCAAGGTGTTGGAGTATTTATAGCCGAAGGTAGGTTTCCAAGTAGGTATGACCAGCTGTATTATATTCCTTTTCCACCAGCTATGGGCTACGTTCGTGCCACGATGGGAGTTGGTGGGTAGGCAGCGGCTGATAGTGACATTTTGTACTGGAGCGTGCTCCTCCTCGTACTATTGTCGGTGAGCTGTCACCCTGTGATTGGTTCATGGGTTGCTTTTGCCAGATCTTGTCTATTTGTCCATACCTTGGTATGTATAGTACAAAAAATCTTCTAGAAGCGTACGGACTGGCTCTTTTGGGCGGGAATATTCCCGCCCTGCTCATTCCTTCTTCAGGTGACATTACTGAAGTATTAAGAGTTAGTGCCTTATGCGTATAGCCTTACTGTTAGTGCGGGTAGCCTTCCTTCTTGGCTTGTACCCACAGCTGCGGGGACAGGCAGGGTACTGTACCAAGGGAGGCTTTCCTGCGGGAACAGCTGGCTTACTGCATGTAAGGTCTTCATCTCTGAGCATGGTGGGTCCTGCGGATCCAGTCGGTCTTTGCGCAGACGTACCTCTTCAAGGTGAGTCTTGCTGGTCCAACTGGGCTTTGCGGGGACCTACCTCTTCAAAAACCTAGAAATGTTTTTATAACACTTAAACATAATTATTTGCTTATTTTGTTTTTGAAAAGCAAATAAGCAACTTTGAAAAGTCAGCCAATTGAAGCAAAGGCCTTACAATAACAAAGAAGAAGAAAAATAGACAATACAATTTTAATTACAGGATGTACAACACTTGAAGCACTACTTCATCCGAAAGTGTTAATATAGAAATTAGTTTATTATATGCCAACTTGGACCAAATAACCAACGTAAATCAGTTCAGAAAATTATATATTAATAAGAAACAAAAGACGTGCATGATTTGTGTCGGTATGTTATGAACTAAACACAAAGTTGTCTTTGAAAATCGTTAAAAGTTTTTGGGCCAATGGCGACAAAATTTGGGTATCAAGTAGAAATATTTTTTTATTGGGTTTAATCAATTAAATTTTTACAATGTTTATTTGGTTATAATTTGGGCTGTGAAAAAAATATATAAAATTGGGCTTTGATAAGTTGAATAATTGAGTTTAAACATTAAGAACACAACTCTTTTTTTCAAAAAAAATGTAAAATCATTTAATTTTTTTTTTGTCATAACGGGGTGTTCGGCCAGGGACGGTCAACCTCTCCGCCTCCCCTCATAGTCGGCCCTGACTAAATATAGTCAATTGCAGTAACAATAAATCAATGGAAGACAAGAAATCCTATAAATAAATAAAGCTGAAGTGATTAACATGTTATATTTGAACAAACGATTTTTGGAAGGACTAGAAGGTAACTAGTCACAAAACAACACCAAAATTATAAATGATTACAACATACACATCAAATTATATGATAAAATTACAAAGTGAAATGGCTACCCACTTCTCTCGATCTTACCCAAACAATTTTCCCCTGTTCTTCACTCATAAGAACGTAATTTGCATTCTCGCTTCTTTAATTTAGTGATCGACACTCTTGTGTTATTAAAAAGGATTTTATTCCCGCCCTTCCACTTCCATAGGCTAACATGTTGTGTGTATGACTGATAGAACGGTTCTTTGTTTACCTTCATGCCCTTTTATGTTAAGGTGGATCTATAGTAAATCGATCTTTTACCTTAAACGCATAGATGTGTATAATATCGCACCAACAACAAATCGCCAGATAATTGTCGGTATATAGAATGAAACCAGTAGTCACTCCAACGACTCTAGCAATTCCTCACATAACTGACCACATTTAGTATCATCAAGAGCCCTTTGTTTACATAACTCATCCGAGGTTACGATTCTTTCCATCTAAACCTTCCATCCAAATAGGTTAACCTTCATTGGTACCCAATTATTCCGATCAAATACAGAAACCAAATCTGATCCAATTGGCCAATTAACTGCACAACCACTACAAAGCAATCTATCCTTGTTCAAAAAATCATTATCATGGCTATTTAATAGTGATAATTATAGTTCCTATAGGAAATCGGTTAAATGGGTCAATCTCCAAATAACAAGACCAAGAACGATATATAATTAATAACAACTTGAAACAATTATATCTGCTTTTTATTTAACTCACAATGTCTCTTTTATAAGGCTCGCAATACAGGGAATGAAATAACTAACTTGCAACAAATTAAGAGAATGAAATAACTAACATGCTCATTGAGCATTGCCCAACTACTCAACTAATAATAAGAAAACAGATGAATTAAGAAAAATAATAAAAACGCAGTAAGCAAGTAAATTGGAAATTGTAGTTTGACGTTGGTGTGCATGGAGGACATGGGTCCCTATAAGGTGGGCATGGGGACTAGGATTGACGATAACAATTCCCGCATGCTTTAAAAACGCTTTTGTTCTTAAGAACATAGTGAGTTGCCACGCCGATCATCATTTGAGTTGAACAAACACATACTGGATGGTCTCAACTACCACTCACATCTTCAGGTTACGACTTCTATCTAGGTCATTTTTTTCATTTCGGACAGCCATTTCATAGCTTGCTTTAACTTGTTCGAAACCACTAATGGCGCAAGTACATTTTGCTATCGGTATGGGTACGGTTGTTATAAGAGCCCTTTTGTATTCACGATTCCTTCATTAATAATGAAAAAGTACATTGAAAAGAAACTAACTTGCTTTTAGATAGAAGGTAAGCTATTGCTACTATACCTGAATAGCCTAAAATCTAAGAAACCAAGCCCACGACTTTTGACCTATTAAAAGCTATAATATAACATGTGACATAAAACAAATAAATAAGTGAATTAAAATATGCTAATCCCCTTAACTAGCCCATTACTTTGACTCGTGACCTGTACACCTGCAAAACCGTTCACATGAGACCCGTGTAACCTGTGAACAAACCAAATAACCTAAAAGAGTAAAAGTACAGATTTATAACAAACTAATTTATAAATATTTTGTCCACTGATTAAGACTTCATTTAAGCAAAGAATAACGCTATGCAAAAATACATATTCATAACAAACTAATTGTGAAATAATATTTGAATTTTGAATTTTACGTTTGACCGTTATTACCACCCTTCAAACGAACAGGTAGGGTCTATCGCGAAGCTTTGTGTAGAAGCGTTCAAACAGGGGGCGCAAAAGACTCTTTGGGGCTATTTGTTTTTTCTCAAAATCTCTTCCTGGCCTCTTTGTCTGTGCCGCATATACGTTGTGGTCTACATTGTGTTTGTTTTTCGGAATACATTGCATTAAAAAAGGTTCGCGCATCATCTAGAAGACACGGATCATAGTCTTCTAACCTCTTCTATTCTTCTTGTTTTACATTAGACATAACATACGTTCATTCAAAAACTCCAACCCTAATCTCCCCTTCCCCTCCAACCATCGACTTCTCATCCTCCACAACCGCAGCTGCTCCACTTGAACCACCATCGCCGCGCCGCCTCTTGAACCACCGCCGACGGTCATGTTGGGTTTCGTAGGCCTTTTCGGTGTAGGCCCGGTTTATTATTTGAAGTCCAAAGGGCAGGCCCGACCCGGTTTAGATTTCTTGTTTAATAAGATACAAACCCTAAGGGGGTGTTTGGTAGAAGGATTTGATTGGGGAGAAATGGAATTAGAAATATTCTTTTGTTTGTTTTCCACTTTTCATTTCTATTTCTCTTTCTATTTCTCTAAAACTAGAGAATTCCATTTCTCTTTAAAACAAAGAGAAATTCATTTCTCAGCAGCCTCCTCATAGCATATCACCACCTCGTCTCCGGCCACCACCCCGTCTCCGGCCGCCACCTCGTCTCCAAGTCTGCAACCGCCACCTCGTCTCCAAGTCTGCAACCACCACCCCGTCTCCGCCGTTCGCAGTGGTGAACACAAAGATGGTAACCGGTTGTAGGTTGCAGGTGGTACGGGTGAACGGAGATTAGGGTTTCAAGTGGTGGTTCGTGGTAGGTTAGGGTTTTCAGATGGTCGGGTGATTGTGGTCGCAGGTGGGTGACAGTGGTGGTGGAAATCGGCGGTGGTCGCAGGTGGCTTCTGATTATCATCATCATCATCGCCACCACAACCACCACCACAAAATCTCCAAAGAGGCAGTGATGACAGATCTGAGCCTCCTTTTTCTATATCTTATGTTCCAAAAATTTGAATCTTTTTAATTTCTTGTGTACTGTGGTTGAAGAAGGGGATTTGGTGGCGGCAGCCGGTGGTGGTGGGCTGTGGTTGAAGAAAGGGCTGTGGTGGTGGTGCTGGTGGTGTGGGGCTGTAGTGGTGGGGCTGTGGTGGTGGTGCTGTGGTGGTGGTGCTGGTGGTGGTGGGGCTGTGGTGGTGAGTGGTGTCAGGTTGGGTGGAGGTGGGGTTGGGTATGGTAGAGTTCTCTGTTTATTTTCTCGTGTACCAAACAAGAGAAATGATTCTCATTCTCCATACCAATTCTCTTTCTCTACAATTCCATTTCCATTTCTATTTTCTCTCCTTTTTCATTCTCTGT
Source organism: Bidens hawaiensis (assembly GCF_021521415.1). NCBI lineage: Eukaryota > Viridiplantae > Streptophyta > Magnoliopsida > Asterales > Asteraceae > Bidens > Bidens hawaiensis. The sequence goes on from NW_027491697.1 coordinate 722,341, forward strand.
ACCAAACACCCCCTAAGTGTATCTCTATATATTTGATGTCATCTACTTGTAATAATTGTCACTCAAAAAAGAAATACCTAGTTGCCACCCGTGGACGTATGTCAGTTTAGACCGAACCACGTTAAATCCTCGTGTCATTTATTGCATTCGCGTGTCATGTTCAGTTCGTGTGTGTGTTTAATCTTAACAGGTCATCTTCTCCACTCCGTCCTCACACCCCCCGCGCCGCTTTCTAAATCATCGTTGCTAGTCATATTCTCCATATCATCTTTAATTTCAGGTTTGATTTTATCTTACAATCTTAATTAATTTTCTTTAGGTTTGATTCTAATTAACTTGTATATATTTACGAGAAATACTATCTTTGTTATGCTGCGCATGCACACATACGAGGATTTATGGCTCCATACCGTAATGTGAGGTATTGGCTTGGAGATTTTTATCGGAGACGTGCATTCACCAATAAAGAAAATTTTTACCATGCACATACAGAAATTCAGAACGTCATTGAGCATGCTTTTGTTGTCTTGAAAGCACGATTTCCGTTAGAAACACAAAGGAGCATTACGATTGCATGTTTCACGCTACATAGTTTTATTAGGAAAAAGGGTTTGAGCGATGAGTTGTTTGAAAAATACGATCAACTCAACGTGTCGTTCAGAAATACTCATGTGTGCGTTGATGATGAAGAAGACGAGGTTGAAGCACATGGCACTGCATCAAATCGGGAATATATGACACGGTTTTATGAATATTATTTAAGTGTTGTTTGACTATTATTTAAATTTTAATGTTGAATGACTTTTTTTTCAAGAAGAGGCATCAAAAGCCGATTTATTATATAAGTGGTGGATATAAAAGCACCGTTTCAGTAAGTTGACGATGTTTTAGTTCTTGGCCCTACCGTTTTTTTAAGGTGTATATGGACATGATAGTCTATGTCGAATACCTCGTTGTTGAAAAAGGTTTTGAAAAAATGTTGTGAGAACATTAAACAAGTCGGATTCGAAATTTAATGATAGAACCACATAAACCGTGAAAAATCATCCATAAATATAACATAATATAAATATCCATCGGTGGATGATATTGGTTTGGTCCCCAAAGATCACAATGGATTAAATCCAATGTACATTTAGGGAGTGTTTATTATTCTCAATAAAGGACAAACAAAGTGTTTTAGATAATTGACAAGAACATAGTTCCGGATTGGGTAACAATGATGAAACAAACAGATGTGGAAGTTTATTTTTAATTGGAAATAACATTAAAAGCAGCATGTCCTAAATGACTATGGCAGTTATCAAAGGAAGCACGAAGGTGAGGCACAGCAAGAGCGATAACAAGAGGCTTGTGGCTTTGAGAAAGAAACATAAAACCCGTTTTCACATGTTCCTCTAGTGATGAGGTCACCACTTTTTTATCTTGAATATGAAAAAAAAAGTGTTAGATCATAATATATCAACGGGATAATCGTATGTTAATCTACTGACTGAAAGTAGAATTTTTTTTTGTGAGATTTTAAACCACAATCACATTTTGTAACTGTAAAGTGTTATTAATCTTAGTGGTACCGATTTGTGTTACGAGTAAGGATTGACCATACCGAAGGTGACCTGCGTATTACTAGAGTTCGCATAAGACTTGTCTAGGCTGTCCGAAGATTCGAGCATAAGTGCAATAGCTTCAGAGTCAGCAGTCCAGTCCGGGGTATTTTGAGTGACATGTCATTGTGCTTGGAACACTTGAGCAAGATTGGAATCAAGAAGAACAACCCGTTGTGTGTAATCAACATGATTAGGACAACAACTAGTGGAATGGCCATCTTTTTACACGACCACGAGCCGAAGTAGATCCTCGAAAACGGCCTCGCTGGGAGGAGTCTCAATAAGATCTAGTACTTAGTTGGAACCGATTGGATTTGGTCGCAAATGCTGCTTGGGAGTTGACTGACCATTTAGGGTTTGAATGAAAATTTCATGATTTTCGACTTGAGCCAATAGATCATGAAAAAGAGGAGCATGCCAAATAGTAAGTTGAGAGGTGGAGAAATTTTCAATTGAGGAACCGAGTCCACACAAGAAACTGTGACGCTTTTCTTCATTAGTGATAGGGTGACCTATGGAAGCCAACCGGTCACATTTGAGTTTAAATTTTTGACCGTAATTAGAAGCTGAAGATTCCTTTTTCAACTGACGGAGTGTGTGCATCCATTCAATGGAATGGTGGCTGTAGGCATTTTCGAGTGCATACAAGATCTGAAGAGCAGTGGAGTGACCGAGAGTTTTAGTCATTGCTTCTTCTGTAAGAGTGGAAAGAAGTAAAAAAATGACATTTTGGTCGGCATCTTTCCATGATGTGTAAGATGGATTCGGACTAGTTTTGCCATATGTGATGACGATTTTGATGATGGGATGATGGTGCTGGGGAAGAACCATTGATATGATCATGAAGAATATTTATGCAGGAGAGGACTTGATTGTTTCAAAAGAGGTAGTTGGTGGAGGATATACAGAGTGGAGAAGAGAGTGCAGGGGTGTGGAGGAGGGGTCATACGAGGAAGACGAAGAAAGGTTGTTGTTAGGGCCGGTCATTGTGGAGAAGATGAGAGATGTCGATAGATGCTAGAATAGGATCCCTACACTGATACCATGAAAGAGTAAAAGGACTTGTTTACTTTCTCTATATATAAATATAATATATACAAATATTATGTCTACTGGTCTAGCCTTCATTTAAGTAGAGAATAATGTTATAAATAAATACATAATAATAACAAACTTGTCAAACAATATTTTAATTTTAAATTTTATGTTTGGCCCCTATTAACCCAACATGTTTTTGGGTCTGGTCCAAGACGGTAGTGGGGTTGATGATGTTAGTTTTTGGGCGGGTTCTACAAGTTTTGGAGATGTTGCGGATTATGGGACTATTTTAGGCTTAGGCGAAGCAGCCGGTGGTGACATGCCTAGAAACGAAAGTTGGTAGTGATGCAGTCTTGTAGTCCGCGGTGCACCAAAACGAAAGTTGGTAGCGTCAAGGATGTTGGATGTGGATACAAATTCAATTCTTATTATTTTTTTTTCTTTCTCTCTCTCTGTTGTTACTCTTACTTCTTTATTCATAATTGAACAATTAATTTGGATATAGATATAGACATTATTTCTTGAAATAAAAGAAAATAGAACATCGTATATAGTTCTAAATATTTCTTGAGATTCATAAAATTTTAAAAAGAGCAACCGTTCGATTAGATCTATAATTATATGTTCAATTTACTTGGGTATAGTTTGTAATTTTGTATCTTAGTTGTCAACTAAGACGGATAATTTAAACCATAAATTTCTACATTTTGTAAATGATAAGTTAATTGTAAATTTATGAGTATTAATCCTTGTTTAACCTAGCTAAATTCATTAATTCTCGTTCCGATGTTGAGTTGAACTTGACCTATTTCAATGTGGATGAAAGAAGTTGGCATCTAAACCTCTACAAACCAAGTTCCATACCGCCCCAACAACTACCAAAACACTTAGTGCTGTGCCTAAACAACCAAGTGTAAGGTTAACCCACCACTTTACGGATTTCATTGATGGTCTCTTGATTGCAATCCACATGAGAGACGGGTAACCGAACGTCAAATGCAGGGAAATCCCACCGGTGATTAGTGCCAAGCTTGGCAGAAATGGGAACGCTACTGATATAAAGAAAGTCAAACCTCCAAAGAAAATCCGGATGCCCGCACGGATAAATTTTGAGCATTCATGTCTTGCTTTGGTTGCGTATGCACGCTCCAAATTGTCATAAACCACCATGCTGTATATTTGGAAAGCAGTGACACAACTTATGATAATTTGCATGTATATGAGACCTAGCACCGATTTCGACGTGTGGTAGTTAAGGGTGGTTGAGATCGCGGATAGCATTCCTCCGTTGGTTGGAACCTGCAACCATTAAAGTAAATGAGTTTAAACATGAAGGTTATCATTGAAAATTTTCAGTTTTATAAACTGAAAGGTGATTTAGGAACATCATTGGCACTTCTAGGTGTTTTTATGAGGAATCTGCACTTTATACACTACACTACCTCTCTAAGCGAACTCGTAATTTTGTTTGGGCGCGCTTTTCATAAAGTTTGATGAACACTTGTTAAGTTTTATATAAAAAGGAAAAATCTTCATTGAAATCGCTTAGGGTAGCGAACTATCAAGAACTACGATTAAGTTATACAAGAAGTTGCCCTAAAATAAAAGTATCTAGTAGTTCTAGTTTCTAAATAACCTACTTCCACAACATAATCTAAGAGTTTTAGTTTTGCTAACCTTGTTTCCAAATGCCCAATATCCAACAATTGCAAGGGGGAGGAAACACATTGCAATAATGATATATGATGCCACCACTGCTTTCCACATGAACTTCGATGATGTGCGATTTGGGGTTGATGGCATTGTACCTTGTATCTCTAACACAACATTGTGGCCTCTAAAGGCGACTGCAATGATCCCAAGTGCATTAAAGATACTCCGAACTCGACCAGATTCGGTTGTGACAGCTTCTGATGGATCATAAACAACGCCATCAACCTTTCCTTTAGCAACAAACATGACCCATAAAATCGTACAGTATCCAACAGCCATGATTGCTCCAAGAAACGAAACCAAAGATACCGAATGCAGGTTTGGAAAGAATAGAGACACGAGAATTGCAATAAAGATGAAAACCAAGAACCATTCGGTTGTGGTCAAAGGGTGTTTGGAAGAGCAATTCCCACACAAGAGTTGATAGAATTGCTTCATGGTTCCACCCCCTGTGATTATGAACATTACACATGTGCCTCCTGAAAGATACATCACTGGGAAAATGGCTAGTACTTTCCCTAATTTTACACCTACAAAAGTCATTCAAAAAGTGGACACTCATGTTAAATACTTTATGTAAAGATCCAATATTTATATGCTTATAGTAAAAAGAGGGAGCTTTATTGCTTTATATACATACCAAAAGCAGCCATGGAAAGTTGAAGGTATCTACTGAAACGAGTTCCAGGGACAGATTCGTGAAGACTCACTAGCAATCCAATGGTGTAGAGTTGCCATACAAATGCCCCAAACAAACACATAATCCCCCAAAACCTGTAACGAAAAATTATATTAGTTAGAGTTTACCATGTAAAACGATAATGCGTGTAACGACGATAATAATAATCACCAATACATGTTATGGGGATGATAAGGTACACGGCAAAATAATACTTACCAGCCTAGGTATACGAAGGCGAGAGGGAGAGAGAGTGTTTGGATTCCGATTCCAGAGGAAAGCAAGTGGAATGTCGCCGTCCAAGAATTCCCTCTTCTTGATTCGGTGATGGGAAGCCAATCGTCTGGTGGTTGATATATCTTATGATTCTGGTCTTCTTTGGAATCAGATACCTCTAACTGCAAGTTATACTCATCCTGCATGTGTTTGCTTGTGATTTCACCATCATCATTCACGATATGAATCCAGCTATCTAAACCAACTTCTCCTTGCTTACGTTCATCCAGTATCTCAGCCATGCGTCCTTAATTACACCTTGTGTGTGTTGAGACTTGAGAGAGAGTGAGAGAGAGAGATGAAGAAGAATTATTTTGATGAACAAAGTATGAAAGGAAAGGAGACTATATATACATAGCATATATTAGTGGAACAAGGTGACGTATGTATGCATACGCGTGAGCTTACGATTGACACACCATAGCTAACCATTCTATTATTAATTATAAAATGAATATCAATCGAATTTTCTATATATGTCAACTATTTGAATCTGATACGTATGATGCTCTTTAAAAATTCTTAATTGTGTTAATCTCATAGTACCTCATTAACTAATGTCTAATGGTGTTTGGTGGTTCCTGATCTGTATTTGGATGGTTGTAAAATTGATTTTTTGTTTCTTACCATTTTTAAAACTAGGCCGTCTTATTTTTCTTTCCTTTAGTATTATTTATTAAGGAAACCGCATAAATCAGGACTACTATCTCGATAAGGAATATATTTATTGGTATCTTTAATTTATTGTGATTGTAACAATTATATCCCTTTGATTTTGCATTTCCAATTGCAGGGTAAAGTTAAAATGGGAGACGAAAATAAAAAATGTGAGAAGAATTTGTAAAAAAAAACTCCCTTAAAAGTAAATTTAAAAATATTAAAAAAGTCATAACTTAAAAAAAAAATAAATAGAATGAAAATGTTTAAAAAATTAAAATGTTACTAATAAAGGGTCAGGTTAAACGTACCCCACTCCCTTCGTACTACACCCCCCCTAACTCTCATTATCCCTTAACATTTATAATTGACATGTTATTTCCTCTTATGTTATTTTATAATTTTCTCAAAATATCAAATAAAAAAATATTAAGTTTTTATTTTTGTTTCACAGTTTTTTATATAGTTTTATTATTTTATTTCTTTAAGATCTTATTAAAAGTTTGTTTATTTTTTACATGTATTAAAAAGTTTTGTATGCCTTCTCTAGCTAATTTTTTTTTATTTTTAATTTATTCATAAAATGTATTCAAAACAATTTAATGTTTTTTTGTTAGGTATCGATAATTCGATACATGAGAATAACTTTGCTTAAGAAAATAGCCAAATTTGTTTATCAAGTTGTGTGTTATTTAACCCTTTTATTTATAAAAAATAATATGATTATTTATAAAAGAATGTAAACTATCTCTTCATTTAAACAAAAACGCTCTCCAAAAATACTAAACAAGTATAGAAAAAAAACATTTTTTTAAACAAGTAAAACAACGTTTTATCTACCTTTCTTTGAATAAGAAGAAAAATGTTTTTGTTTTTTTAAAAGGCCTTTGATAAATAGAAAAAAAATTGTTAAATAAAAATAGAAAAAAAATGCTTTTATGAAAATAATAATAATAATAAAAGATAATAGATTGACAAAAGAAACAACAAAAAGGTGTGAATTGTATTAATGTAAAACTTGAGGGATGAGACATGTTTAGTAAAAATGGATGGGTGAGGGATACGTTTAGCAACACCTTTAATAAAGTATCCATAAACTACTATTATTATTATTTTTTGAACGGTCATTTTTATTAAATGAATAGTCAACAAGGCTATCAAGAAGATAGACAAGATACAACATTCACACCCACTAAATCCTCAAAAGAAAATGAGCCACGTTTCTCCCAATCTAACTCCATCATTTTCCCCTATTTTTGACTAAAATAAAACTATGGGTATGTTTGGTTGGAGGTAATAAAATGAAGGGGGAATTGAATGAGAGAATGAATGAAATTGACGATATTATAGAATGAAATGGTTCATTACAATTCCTTTGTCTTGTTGGTTAACCTACGGGAATTAAATAAATTATTACCTTATGTTGTTTGATATCAAAAAAACGCTCATATATCTAAATATAATTTTTTTTTTACAAAAAAAAACTGCAATGGCGACAATAGTGGTGGTAGCTTCGGCGACGAAAATGGTGTTGGCGGTGGCGATGGTGGTGGTGGTGGCGGCGGTCAGAGCATGGGCGGTGGTTGTGGTGGTGATGTTGGCGGGGTGGATGTGGTAGCATAGGTAGTAATGGCTAGGTATGGTTGTGGCGACAGTAGTGGCGGTCAGGTGGTGGTGGTCAACCAGCGACAACGATGGTGGCGATGGTGGTCAGGCGGCTGTGACAATGCTTTGGTGATTACGACGACGATGGTGACGGTGGTAGCGATAGTGGTAAGGTGGTGGTGTGGCAGCAGAAACAGTGGTTGTGGCCGATAGTGATGGCAATGGTAGTGGTTGTTAAGAAAGTAGGGTGAAGGTGGAATGGAATGGAAAAAAAAGGTGGTGGGAAGAAATTGTTTTGATGTAATGGGATTCCATGTGTAATGAATGATTCCATCGAGCAACCAAACACCACATTTTTCATTCCCACGCAATGAATCATTTCATTCTCATGTAATTCCTTCATAACAAACGCTACCTATGTCATTTGATGTTTTCTTTTTTATTTTTAAGTATATTATATCATAAAAAATAAAGAAACTTACCGTCGCGATGGACTCATTTTTTCAACGTTTTTATATAAATGTCATTCAATAACGAGTTGTCATTTATAAGGTACAAGTCAACAAAGCATGAATGTACAATCTAAATATACAATCATAATACAAAAGATGGTTAAAAGCATCCTATGTACGTCAACCTATTTTTTCTCACAAAGATACAAACAACCTCCAAATATTACAATAACTCAACTTAGAGTATTCAATAAACTTCAATAATCACATTACCTTTTCACTTCTATAATTTAAATACAAAAAATAGTAACACGTTTATTTCTTTAACCGTAACACATAATAATTCGATTTTTAACCTTAAATTAACTAGCTTGATAGAATAATTACATAACTCTACACTATTCTCTAAAATAAAATAAATCTCATATTTGTGACATTATTAATTTTAACCTATACTCGACCCATATACTTATTTGTGTTGTGTCGAACCTGTTTAAAATCGTGTCGTGTTCAGGTCGTGTTTCATGCCGTGCCAAACCATGAACGCCCATAACTGTTACGTGATTATCAAAGTTTATGTTCAAATACTCACTATATCGCTATCGCGTAGACACCTTTGTAACTATTATTTAATGTAGGGATGGGATGGGATGGGATGGGATGGGATGAGGGAGAGTAATTTTTATTGGTAGTTTTAAATTTTGATAATTCTGCTAAGTTTAAAGCATGTGTTTTATTTGCTTCTCAAACTAGCTTGCTTAGGAAAAAATATACGTGTATGGGTCATACATGATGTAACAGAAATTTGCTTACTGTACAAGCCGCCAACATTGACCATGGGCGAGGAGCTAACAAAAACATGTTTTGTGTCAAGTGTATTATGAACTGTACGTAGTCAACTGTGGCAAGTTTCTTTCGTAACATGGGATTAGTCGAACATAACATAATAAAATGTACGAATAAGTTATATTTTCATTGAATTAATACATGCTGGAAACGGCAAAAGCAATGACGTTACGACTCTCTAATTAACTATATAATAATATACATCACACGGCGTGTAAAACTCTATAGTCCATGTAGCACATGTGGGATTAGGTGTGAGAAGCTTATATAAAGTGTTAAATTAATAATATATTGTAATTTAGTACGTCATATGGAAATGATAGTTGATATATGGATATATCTGAACAAGCTAAAACTTTCATGTTGTATATCAATCTAGCTTTTCATGTTTGTAAGTCTGAGAAATTAATAGCTCTATAGAAGTTGGCTGTATGGTTCAACGAGAGAGAAACTCTATTAAAATCCGAGACAAAATTGTGGCGGGATGGTGTGAATCATGAGCCAAGAATTCAGCCCAAGAACATAGAAACCAGAGAGTCTAGTGTTTAAGGATCAAAATGAGAAAGAAAAACAAGGTAAACCAATGTGGCGATATTGGAAGAAAAATGAGAAACCAAACCTGAAACGAATGATCAAGCATGCAAGAATGAAATTGGATAAAAGCAATGAAGGAGGAGCTTGATGTTGTTGTACGAAATCAAACTTGAGAAGCTCGTCCCAAGGTCGAGAAATGATGATTTTGTTTGTTGTAAATGAGTTTACAAGATTAAACAAAGGTGGATGGCTTGATTGAAAAGTACAAGGCGTAATTAATGGCTAGCGATTTTTTCACAACAGTTTGGGTTAGACTACAATAAACCTTTAGTCTAGTGGCCAAACAAACCACAATTCGAGTTCTTTTTGCTAATGTAGCTAGCAAAGAGGGTAACTTGTGGCAGACGGACATGAACAATGCATTCTTATATATATGAAGATCTCGACCACATCTACATGGATCAACCGGGAGGGTTGAAAGTTCGGAATACCCGGCCTAATTACATGTGTAAACTGAAAAGGGCTTTGTACGGTTTAAAGCAATCACTGAGGACCTGGTTTGGTAAAATTAAAGAGTTCTTGGAGTACAACAGCTGCTACATTTTTTTTGGGGTCGAAGGAAAAAGGCGGCCACAATACTCGTATATGTGAGTGATCTTATCATCTAGGTGACTTAGCCGATGAAATCGATCAACTGAAACAAAATCTTTGTGTTAGATTCAGCATGAAAGGGCCTAGGGAAACTCAAACATTTTCTCGAGTTAGAAGTTTATTAGACGTGAGGAATTATATTGCACCAACACAAATATTCGGTAGACCTTTTAAGCAAGTTCGGTACGGAAAGTTGTAAGCCTCTGGTAGCACCGATGGAGCGAAACATTTGGCTTAGAGCAGATGGAGGATGACATTTCGAAGATTTGACGATATATTAGAAGCTCGTTAGTATTCTCATTTACTTGCTACTTACTAGACCCGACATATCCTTTGATGCTAGTGTCCATAGTCGACACGTGCAATATTTGAGAAAACCGCATTTGGATGCAGTACGATGGGTTGTCTGTTATATCAACTCCGAGTCTTGGAGTATTGTTCAAGAGGGAGGCAAAAATCAATCTGTTTGGATTTTTGATGCAGCGTACTAATAGAGAATTGTAACATCCTACTTTCGGTTATATTAATAAAATAAAGTTCGTTTATTTTATAGCGGGTCGTTATCGGTTTAGTTGAATAGAATACGAGATGGACTTGTGTTGGGTAAATGGATATGGTTATAGACTTGGGTTATGGAGGAATGAAGGAAAGACCATGGGCTTAAGCTCATGATCAAAAATATATATACCCTTAATCCTCCATTTAATTCATTTACACATATCCCTTACACCATCCAAAACACACACTTAAGATTCTCTCTCTAGTTCTCTCTCTCTCTCTAAACCGATATCAAGAAGGAAACCGAGAACCTACCCGAGGTAATGATAGTATTTTATTGTTTGAGCTTAAATCCGTTAGATATAATCATGAAACGGCGAGCAGACACCGTTAAACCGTTTAAGTCATGAGATCCGGGTGGAATCGGGTATAAACCGAACCTAATATGAGCTTAGGGTCACCCTAGCTCAGATCTGGATCGAACGGGACGAAAAACGATGAAAAACGGTGAAGATACGTTTTTCCGGTGAGTTTTCTGGCAATGGCGGCGCCGGAAAAACGTGTACGAGGTTGTCAGGGAATGTTCTGACAATCTGACCTAACCCTAGTTCGCTAAGAAATAACTAGCGAATTAGAGGTAATTCGCCAGCTGATTCGCTAAGGAAAGATTAACGAACTAGCTGTAGTTCGTATCCAATTCGTTAAGGGAAAAGGGTAACGAATTACCCTTGATTCGTTATGACCAGTTCGTTAAAGGAGATAACGAACTAGAAGGTCCAATTCGCTACTTGGACTGGTTCGCTACATGGATTGATTCGTTAAGAGTCCAGTTCGTTAAAAGTCCAATTCGTGTAAGTAACCAGTTCGTTAAAGATTACAATTCGTTACAAGAACCAGTTCGTCATGGCAAGTCAGTTCGTTAAGGATAAGTAACGAATTAGAAGTTTAACAGAATGACATAATTGTCCCTGGACTTATAAAAGAATGATTTAATTATAAATAAGCCCTTGAACTTTTAAGTAGCATATTATTCAATGATTCAAAATGCTAATGGAAAATGTGTTAAGACAGTTAATGAAAATAAAATTTTTCCAAGCTGACCTGGCAGCTTAACCCCAGCCAGGGGCTCTGCCCCTTGGACCCCCCTAGGGGCTGCCGCCCCTAGAACCCCGCTGCCAGGGGCGCTGCCCCCGGACCCCGTTCGTTGAGGGTAATAATTAAACTAGAAGGGCGATGTGTGTAGTGATAGTTTACTGAAACGTATAATTATTATACAGTTAGTCGTGCACAGCTCAAGAAGGGAATAACCGTAAACGGTGAACGCAACCGCATTGAGGTGAGTTTCTAACCCCACTTCCTTGTTATGTTTTCGGGGCTGTGTGCATACTCGATGTGATAGTTAATACACTTACCTTAAGTGGTAAGTGTATGCCTTGTATGATGTATGTATGATGATTGCTTGACGGTGCGTGAACGATCTTCGGATATTGCATGTACCGTCAGGTGGTAGCTAAAGACGCGATTGCTATGTATGATGTAAGATAAGATGCATGTATGAATATTTATGATGTATGCATAATGTACGTACGATAAGTTAATGGTACGTGAACGCTCTTCGGAGATTGCACGTATTGTCAGGAAAAATATTTAAGGACAGGTATAGTGTGAAGCTATGGAAGAAAGGGTACCGGACCCTAATAATATCCGAGGATGAAGGGTACCGGACCCTAATAATATCTGAGGATGAAGGGTGACCGGACCCTAATAATATCCGAGGATGGAGGGTACCGGACCCTAAAAATATCCGAGTTATGTAGAGTGAAACGCCCTTTATAATGTATGGTTAGATATGAATGTGTATGGACGAATGCTGATCTTGATATGTTGTAATGCGTACCTTCGGGCACGTATATGTGTATGAAAAGTAAGTTATGTGATTAACTAGAACTCACTCAGCATAGCTGACTTTTAGTATGCACGCAGGCAAATAGGTTGAGACAGCTCGCGTGACTGAAGACAAATGGCATGGGAATCGAAGATACTGGCATCTCGAAGAAATGTTGTGATGTTTTAAAGACTATGTTTTGTTTTAATTGACTACGAATGTTTTATAAGACATGATTTGATGGTTATGTAAAATGTTATGGTTGAAGTTTTATTATTCCGCGAAAGTTTTTGTTAACTCTGATATTTAGAACTGCGTTTATGAGTAAATCCAACGTTAAAGTAGGGCTACCGGTAACGGGGTCTTACAAGAATGAAGGTTATCACGTTGATTCTTGGAATACCCGTGCAGATCCTTCCCAAAACCCCCAAATTCGACCAAAAAGTCAAGAATTTGAAAAGATAAAGTTTCTTATTCAATATGATCAATTGATCAGTCACATTACATTCATAGCATACTAATAGAGTAGCCAAAATAGGTTTGGGCTGAAACAAACAACCAAAGGCCCAACAATAGCCCAAAACAAAACACAAAAGTAGACGAAAAACACAAAGTGGCCCAAAAGTGTATCTAGAGGCCTTATTTCGGAAAAATAAACTGGATAACCCGCCTACGGCGTTTTGACTGGTAGCATGCCTGAAACGGAGGCCCATAGTTCAAGTTAAACCCATTTTCGTGCAGCATCTTTTGAAGCGCGATCTTAGGCTCCAGAAACATAATGGCCTGGTCTTCTATACTTGGGCCTACATCAATTTTGCAATGCGACTTTGGTATGGTATAAGCTCATTATCAAGGGCGAAGCTCTTTGGGGAACAGGGGTGGCCCCGGTCACTGCCGTTTTCTCCGTTAATAGGGTAAATTTCATGATTTTCCTCGAAAACTTTTATAGGTATTAAGCGCGGTCACCCCCGATGTGTTTTTCCGAAATGTTACCGGTCACCGCTGATATTTTTAAAAATATAATACCTCATCATTTGTTTTTTTTTTCCTAAAATCTCACAATATTTATAAAAAAAAAGTTACAAAGTAGTAGTCAAATAGTAACAGATTTATTTTTATAAATATTTTAGGTCTTTGCAATTCTTCTTCTAGGGATTCACCCTTAGGGATGAAATCGGTACCGTACCGGCACCAAATATTCGGTTTGGTACCGGTATTGAAGGTTAAATTTGAGATATATTTGTACCGAAACTCAAAATTTTGGAAGATATTTAATACCGACGGTACCAAATTTGTATCGATTTCGATACCGGTACCAATACCGAATTTGCTTATCCCTACTCACAATTCCTCTCGCATTATCATGGATATTTTAGGTCTTTGTCGGTTAAAAATTTATTTTGTTTTTTTATTGTAAGAACAATTGTTTGAATAAATGAAGAAAAAGTAGATATATAGATGTCATATTGTTTGATCCGACCAGACCCGAATCACCGACCCGGCCCGAATCATCGACACGAACCGAATCGTCGACCCAAAAATTTTTGAGTCCGTGACTTCGGTCACCCCCGTGACTAAGCCCAAGCTTCGCCACTGCTCATTATTGAATATGTGTTTACAAATGGATCTCGTTCAGTTTCATGGTGTAGTAAACAACAATCAACTGTTTCGTTGTTAACTACGGAAGCCAAGTATCATGCAACTACAATGGTTACTGAAGAATGTACTTTGCTAGTTCAGTTACTAGAAGAAATAACACAAGGAAATGGGCATATGCTTATAATGTTGGATGACAAAATCTCATTGATACTCTTGGAAGAAAACGCTATATTTCACGCATGAACTAAGAACATTTAGGTTCATTATTATTTCGTACGGGAATATGAACTCAAAGGTGAAATTGCGTTCAAGTGTGTAACAACACACAATAACAAATGGCGGGCATGTTTACTAGTGGATTCAAGTTTTGAGATGGAGTACTAAACATGCAATCCTTGTGAATAAAGGGCGGTTCGGTTCGGTTCGATGTCATAGGGGAAGTTTAATGGAATGATGTGTCTAATTAATATATTTTATCATCGAATTATTCACACATTCACTTATATTTTTCCTCGAATTCGTTAGATATTGGTGCTTAAACGTTTAATTTGTGAATTCGTAGGTAAACGTGTGGTGCACGTAAGATGAAAGTAAAATTATGCTCTTGAGAGCCATAGTGAGCCGCTACTTGATCCATAACGGTCTGCTACGAGGTTAGCCGTCGGGAAATGATGATGTTGCATTTTGCTAATGTCATTGAATGGGTATGTCAGTCAAAGGGCCATATCGGATCACTACCAATCTATCGATGCGACATCCGTCATTTTTCAAACCCGAAATTCTGATTCATTTTAAAATTTTGAAGTAATTTGGATATTTTGTTATTAATAAACTGATGATTTTATTTAATATTCATGCTCATTATGCATTCATATTGTTTATTTATATTGATTTATGAATTTCTTACAAAGTTACAAGTTTAATCCCAAGTTCCATTCATGCATTTATATCCATTTTGCATTTTAATCAAGTCCAAGGACCATTTTGCATAGCGATGGACATATATTGTGTTCGTTACGTAGCGCGGAGATCCTAGGGTTCATCCCGGAGAACAATTGGGCCGCGCTACGCGATACCCTGCCATCTTTACTCGTCGCGATAAGCGACACATGAATTGTATTGCGATTTCGAGATAAACTCATGGCTAGCATCATGTTAGCCCGATATCTTGCCTTTTGACTCGTCTAATCTATTATACTACGAATATAGACTCATTTCTAACTCACTAGTATCTTCCATGACCAATAATTTACTCAATAATCACCAATTGCATGATTTTAGCCCAAGAACTAGCTTTTTGACTAGCTCCACGAATTAAACTTATTTTCATTGTTATTAACGAAGCTTGCCTATATAAACAAGCCTCTTCTGCCATAAACTCTTTGTCTCACTTCAATCCACTCTCAAATTCATTCTAGCTTCTCCAATTTTGGTGCCTTGCAACTTTGACTTTCAAAGACAAACTCTCAAGCTTGTCAAGTCTCTTGTTCTTAATCAATCCTCGGGTACTTATTATTTTGCATTTACTTATTTTGTGATCATCGTCATCTTGTCAAACCGGTGGTAACAATTCATTTTTGCACTCACTTCGTTAAAGTTCGGTCTATGTTATCAATTAAACTCAAATCTTGACATTTAAGCATTTTGACATTTTCTTTATGTCATGAAAACGTGGGATACACACCTAACAAAACCCCGGGTTTGTGTCCAACAAAAACGAACTACTCGCTTAACTAATCATTATTCTTAATTAAAATTCGATTCGAAAATGAATAGGCTTTTATTATGATTCTATTGTAAATCTTTTTTTATACGAAAAGGACAAGACACACTGAAGTTGATTGTCACTTTGTTCGAGAACATGTTGCAAAAGGAAAATTATTGAATACTATTCATAAAGATAGAAAATCAATTTGAAAGACATCTAGATGTGGGCACAAGTGTAGAAGATCGTGCCATGATGTTTCTGGAGGCCCAAGATCGCACTTCCAGAGGTGCTGCATGAAAATGGGCATAACTTGGGCTACGGGCCTCCGCTTCAAGCATGCTATCAGTGAAAACGACTTTTGGGCCACCTTTATGTTTTTTTTCCCAAAATAAGCCTTCTAAATAGGCTTTTGGGCCAATTTTATATTTTTTTGTCTAGTTTTGGGGTTTTATTTTGAGTTGTTGTGCGGCCTATGGTTATTTTTGTTGGCCCAAACCCATTTTGGATGTTTTCTTAATATGTTGAGTTGTCTTGTGACTGATCATTGATCAGATTTTAATAAAAACGAATTAACTTTTCAAATTCTTGCCTTTTGGGGTCGAATTTGGGGGTTTGAGGAAGGATCATTACGGGTATTCAAAGAATCAACGTGATTAGCCTTCGTTTACTTTTAGTACGATGTATCACATCTTTAGAAAGCCCCTGTCAACACAAAGATTCATAGCTTTACGCTCCAAGCAACGGGTCATTCCATTTCTTAGCTTGTTGGGGATCAATCCGGCACAATGTAATTAAACAAACGTTAGAGGTAGTATTATGTAAATCTGGGCCAAGAATATAGCCTATTCTCATTTACAGACCCTAATAACAATATACAATACGCAATTTACTCCATCTATAACACACACTTATGAACATATCTATCTGGTAATGGTAGTCTTGTTCGTGCATATAGTTTGAATGTATGTAGCCTAACTGTGTGAATGAATATAGGTTCTCTGATATAACTGAATAAGATTATAAAGAAGGTTCCAATGACCTTGCTCCAGGGTCTTGCAGATCGTGATGGATTTGCCGGTATCATTTTTCATATGATGTGATATTATGATGCATTATATATATGGTCATTCTTTTAGTTAATTTTGGTAGCAAACACTTTCTATGTAGAATTCGTGGTTTATGAATCAGGTTCTATAGTGATCAAGGTTCAATGTATCCATGGCATCTGCATTAACGGTGTTTATAGAAACCATATGTGAAATGTACAGTCAGAGGATAACATATACGGATATACTAGTGTCAACGAAATGTCATTTACAGATTGTGATCTTTTAGTCACAAAATGAGCCGGTTGATTAGTGGAGTTTGGGTGAGTTTTATATTATATGGGTCGGGTCTGGTTGATCCGTCAACATTTAAATGACCATTAAAACTTAAATCCATTTTTTTACTTAGGCAGATTTAGGAAATTTATCCTGCGAATGCCTTTTGTTGTCCTGTTTTCATGGTTGGAATACATTTTTTATTTGCTCTTACATTTGTTGATGATATGATATTCTTGAGACAAACTTGGATACCAATTGTTGCGTCTGGCTACTGACAAAGGAACTTTGGATGCCATTGGACTGCATCTTGAGGCAAGCTAGCTAGCTTTTATATCAAATTTTAAACCTCAATGAATATATGCATTTATAATTTTATACAGTGCCAACAACAGGAACTTTGGAGTAGTTACTAAACTGCAATAGCACATTATATGCAAGTGGTGTTTTCATGCTCAACAGAGGCGTTTGTTCCTAGCTCGAGATCTTGATCACCATAGTTAGATAGAAGCAGAGTTTAGTGGATAACTTTGTAAGAACCTTACGAATTTGTATGAACTTTGTTTGCTGTCAAGTTTGCTGGTTTGATTTGTGTGTCTATGTGATTTAGGATACATTTATTTGATTTTGCTTATATTAACAATTAAAATAAACTAGCTAGAAAACGAAAAGGCTGTATTTTATAAAAAAATCTAAAGGACTTTTTGCGATGGAATTCTGACATAAAAACTTATTGTTTTATATATATATATGTATGTATTATTTTTGTAAAAAGCCATCGGTAAAACTGTCGCTAAAAAAATAAAGTGCATTTTTTAACCTATTGATAATTATGTCGCCAAGAAAATCCGTCGAAAATTCTTCATTAATCTCCGTCGTTGATTATGTCATTAAACATATAATTACCCACAAGCACTTTACTAATGGACTTTAACCGACGGAATCTCATCGGGACCGCTATTAACAAAGAATTTACGACGGGATCGCCCTAGTGATACCTCAGTATTTTACTAATCATATGAAAAATCAGAAAATACTACACATAATCCAGACCCGCCCTCCAATGTTGAAAAAGATCATTCTCTTCTCCAACCTATCGGACAATGACTTGAAAAACCAACTATCCCACATATACTTGCAACTTGTTGCAAGTGTGCAGCAAACAAAAGCTGACCAACATGTATGTGTTGGGTTCGTAGGCCTTGTTGGCCCGGTTTATTATATGAAGTCAAAAGAGGAGACGGGTGTGGGCGGTCGGGCCCAAGCCCGGCCCGGTTTAGATTTCTTGCATAATAATTTACTAACCCTAGTTCAGTCTCTATATAAACAACATTATGTACTTGTAATATTTGGTCACTCAATAAAGAATATCTAGTTGCCACCCGTGGACGTAGGTCAGTTTAGACCGAACCACGTTAAATCCTCGTGTTCGTTTATTGCTTTTGTGTGTGTGTTCAGTTTCGTGTGTGCGTTTAATCCTAACAAGTGGTATCAGAGCTTAGGTTCGGATCACACGAAGAACACGATTGTAGGAGAAGAATTGGGTCGATCTAGGGTTTGTATCTTGGCAGTCGTAGTCGAAAGAAACCCAGCGGTCTGCGGTTTATATAATTGCACGTCCAATATTAAGCCGCCACCGTAACAGTTCATCACAAATTGAATAGGCATCAAAAGTCAAAGATGATGTGTCTTATGTGATCTAAGCAAACTCCCAAGGTTCTAGAAGCTTAGTAGTTGCACAGAGAAAGAAAGCAGATTGTTATTTTTTTTTGGTGCGCCGTTCTAAGGAAATAGAAAAGAGAATTGTTTTTTTTTCTTTTATTCCAGCAATCTTCTTCGATCAGTTGGGGCTGTTTTGTTTGGGCACAAGTTTTATTTTTGTTGTTTTTCAATTGAGCAAAGAACAGTTGAATCAAGATCCTATTTTATTGAAGAACCGTTGTTAATCAGAAGAAACGATAAAGAAACCGGGAACCAGTGCTAACCGCGTTTGTCAGGTTTAATTGTTTCAGTTTAAAGTTTCAGTTTCTGATTTTCAGTTCAATATTCCGCTGCGTTAAATAGGTTGATTGTTTAACAGAGTTCAGTAGAACAGTCGTTAAGTTCAGGCCCGTGCCATTGCGTGTTTGTATGTGTTTTATCTAGTTTTTCCGTTTTAGTCATTGTCATGGCAGAAGATGGAAAGGTTTCGATACAGAAGTTTGATGGACAGAAATTTGGTTGGTGGAAGATGCAGATTGAAGCGTTACTTTGTCAGAAAGACTTAGATGTAGTGCTTGAGGATGAAAAACCAGAAAAGATGTCAGAAGCAGATTGGAAGAAGTTAGACAAGAAAGCTAGGGCTTGTATTACTTTGTCGTTGTCGGAAGATGTGGCGTTTAACATCATGAAAGAAACCACAGCACGTGGTATGATGGAGGCGCTATCCAACATGTATGAGAAGCCTTCGGCAGCGAATAAAGTCTATCTTATCCGAGAGCTAGTGACAACAAGAATGAAAGAGGGTGGGTCAGTTACAACTCATATCAATAATCTTAATTCGATCTTGTCCCGCTTAGTGTCAGTTGACATTAAGTTTGATGATGAAGTTCAAGGCCTCTTGTTATTATCCTCTTTGCCCGACAGTTGGTCGCAAACAGTGACTGCAGTTTGTAGTTCGTCTACAAATATTACTTTCGATGGGGTTCGAGATCTGATTCTGGGAGAAGATTCAAGACGCAGAAGTTCAGGTGAATCATCAGGCAATATGCTAGTCACAGAAGGTAGAGGTAGGGGAAAACAGCGAGGCAGTGGGAGCAGGAAGAGGAGTCAGTCTAAGACTCGTAAGGATATTGAATGTTGGGGTTGTAAAGAGAAAGGACACTTCAGGAATCAGTGTCCGAATGGTATGAAAGAGGTGAACGTTACAGAAGACGACACAGATGACGGGGTCAGTAGTGATGAGGCTTTGGTTTGTAGTGTTGAGAGTAGCGTTGATACTTGGGTGATGGATTCTGGTGCATCGTTTCATGCCACTCAATGTAGTGAAACGATGAAGAATCTTAAATTTGGGGATTTTGGAAAGGTTCGACTAGCGAATGATGATATTTTAGAGGTTACGGGTATGGGAGACGTTGATTTGATAACTTCAGCCGGTACTTCTTGGACTTTGAAAGACGTAAGGGTTATTCCAAGTTTGAAGAAACGTTTGATGTCAGTTGGGCAGTTGGATGACCAGGGGCACGATGTTAAGTTCGGGAATGGGCAGTGGAAGGTAGTCAAAGGGAATCTTATGGTTGCTCGTGGCACGAAAATGGGTTCATTGTATATGGTCGGCATGTCATCGAAAGGAGTGGATCCAGTTTTGGTGAAAGACAAAGTCCGGTTCACAGAATCTCGTGGGCAGAAGAAGGTTCGTTTTGCAAGTAACAAACCCAGAGCCAAAGTGAAGATTCAGGATGAACGAGCTAGGAAGGTTAAATCAGTTGGGGGACATCGTGACAGTGGGAGCACAGGTCGTGTTTCAGTTACAGTTCCAGGTCGACAGTGGATTAAGAAAACCAGTATTCCAGCTGTAAAAGTCTCTCCAATGAATTACTTGCTGAATATGGAGAGTGCTTGTTCTCAGGTTATCTCAGGATCCGGTAGTTCGTTACAGTGGGAGCCGGTAGGGACAGAGAATGGGTCAGGGGCAGTTTCAGCCGTGACTGACGTGTTGGAGCTCCGGGGAGCTTCAACGGGCCTTCAGGTTAATTGATGAGAAGACGGTGGCAACTAGAAGAAGTTTAATGTTCAGATTACAGAAGTACAATCAGGAGTGCAGACGAGAGTACTCAAGGCCTCCGAGTGGGAGATTGTTGGGTTCGTAGGCCTTGTTGGCCCGGTTTATTATATGAAGTCAAAAGAGGAGACGGGTGTGGGCGGTCGGGCCCAAGCCCGGCCCGGTTTAGATTTCTTGCATAATAATTTACTAACCCTAGTTCAGTCTCTATATAAACAACATTATGTACTTGTAATATTTGGTCACTCAATAAAGAATATCTAGTTGCCACCCGTGGACGTAGGTCAGTTTAGACCGAACCACGTTAAATCCTCGTGTTCGTTTATTGCTTTTGTTTGTGTGTTCAGTTTCGTATGTGCGTTTAATCCTAACTGTATGTTCGTGCAAATTGCAAATTAAAGGTCAAGGCTATTTGTTGGAAGTGTATACAAACGCAGATCTCATTTATTTTCGTTCCATTTGAAATAAAATTATTCTTGAAATAAAAGAAAAATAAATATGATAATTCTAAGAATGTCTTGAGATTCATAACATGTTAAAAAGAGCATATCTGTTTGATATATAATCATATGTACAATTTAATATGACGTGTCTTCGTTTTGGTAGTTAAGACTCATCTCCTTCACTTGGGTACAGCTTGTGTATCGTACTTGACAACTAAGATGGATCGTAATTCAAACCACGAAACTTCTACATTCTTTCTTTAAATGATATTTTGTTTAAAAAATGTAAGAATTAAGACCTTTTTTTTATCCTAGCTAATTAATTCAATAATTCTCTTGTCGATGTTGAGTTGAACTTGACCTATTTCAATGTGGATGGAAGAAGTTGGCATCTAAACCTCTACAAACCAAGTTCCATACCGCACCAACAACTACCAAAACACTTAGTGTTGTGCCTAAACAACCAAGTGTAAGGTTAACCCACCACTTTACGGATCTCATTGGTGGTCTCTTGATTGCAATCCACATGAGAGACGGGTAACCGAACGTCAAATGCAAGGAAATCCCTCCGATAAGTAGCGCCAGGCTCGGCAGAAATGGGAATGCCACCGATATAAAGAAAGTTAAACCGCCGAAGAAAATTCGGATACTCATACGGATTTGCTTTGTGCATTCATGTCTTGTTCTACTTGCGTATGCACGCTCCAAGTTGTCATAGACAACCATGCTGTATATTTGGAAAGCAGTGACACAACTTATGATAACTTGCATGTATATAAGACCTAGCAATGATTTCGATGTGTGGTAGTTAAGGGTGGTGGAGATTGCGGTTAGCATTCCTCCGTTAGTTGGAACCTGCAACGGCACAAAAAAATGAACTTAAACATTAAGGTTGTTAATAAAAAATTTCAATTATTTTTTATTTGAAGGTGATATAGGAATGACACTGGTACTTCTTGTATTTCCATACATTTCACTACCCTTATAAACAAACTCGAAGTTCGCTTGGATGAACTCCATAAGGATTGGTGAAAAACCATTTAAAGTTGTTGAAATATTCTATGGAGTTCGCTTGTCACACAGCATAAGCAAACTTGTGAAGTTTGTTTAAAGGGGTAGTAAATGGTCTAAAAGTTTCAAAAACCATCTTGAATTATCTATTTCGTCCCAAACCAACCAACTACAACAAGAAACTATTGATTTTTCAGTTTTGCTAACCTTGTTTCCGAATGCCCAATATCCAACAATTGCTATGGGGAAGAAACACATTGCAATAACAAGATATGATGCTATCATCCCTTTCAACATGAACTTCGACGATGCGCGATTTGGGGTTGATGGCATTGTACCTTGTATCTCCAACACAACATTATGTCCTCTAAATGCAAGTGCAATGATCCCAAGTGCATTAAAGATACCCCGAACTTGACCAGATTCGGTTGTGACTGCTTCCGATGGATCATAAACCACGCCATCTACCTTTCCTTTCGCAACAAACATGATCCATAAGATCGTACAATATCCAACAGCCATGATGGCTCCAAGAAACGAAACCAAAGACACCGAATGCAAGTTTGGACAGAACAGAGACACAAGAATTGCAATACAAACGAAAACCAAGAACCATTCGGTTGTTGTCAAAGGGTGTTTGGAAGAACAATCCTCGCACAAGAGTTGATAGAATTGCTTCATGGTTCCACCCCCTGTGATTATGAACATCACACATGTGCCTCCTGAAAGATACATCACTGGGAAAATGGCTAAAATCTTCCCCAATTTTACACCTACAAAAGGTATTCAAAATAATAAATACTTATGCAAAGATCGATCCATTCTTTACATGTAAAATATAGTATACCGAAGGCTGCCATAGAAAGTTGAAGGTATCTACTGATGCGAGTACTAGGGACGGATTCGTGAAGACTCACTAGCAATCCAATGGTGTAGAGCTGCCATACAAATGCCAAAAACAAGCACACAATCCCCCAAAACCTGTATAGAAAAATATATTATTTAGAGTTTATTATGTAGATCCATGCATTGACGGTCAACATATTTAATTGCAAAAGAAGAACATTGAAATTGAGGTCTTTTTGTAAAAGTTATCAAAATGTATAAAAAAATTTATAACGTCAAAACGTATAAGGTTAACATTGAGGTTTAATGTTATTTTATGGGTGTTTTATTTTGGACGTTCCAGCTTAAAATATATATATATTAAAAAGTTGTTCTTTTTTTTTTTTTTTTTTTAAATTGAGGACCTAAAGCGGTTGCTTTTACTGTAGATTAATTAAGTCGCGATAATACTTACCAGCCTAGGTATACGAAGGCGAGGGGGAGAGAGAGCGTTTGGATTCCGATTCCAGAGCAAAGCAAATGGAATGTCGCCGTCCAAGAATTCCCTATTCTCGACTGCTTGATGGGAAGCCAATCGTCTGGTGGTTGATAAATCTCATTCCGGTCTTCTTTGGAATCAGGCACCTCTAAGTGCAAATTATACTGATCACCTTGCATGTGTTTGCTTGTGACTTCACCATCATCATTCATGATGTGAATCTCAGCCATGTGCATGTCTTTAATTAAACGTGTTTCAACTTCACTGTGTGCCTAGAAAGAAAGAAAGAAAGATGAAGAAAAATAATAATATTTTGATGGGTGTGAATGAACAAAAATTGGGCACAAGGAAAGACTATATATACTTCACATTTATAATTAGTTGAGCATCCTGACGTCAGTATGCAGACGCGTTAGCTTACGAATCATTACACGTCCTTAACAAACTTTCCTATTATAAATAAAATATGTATATCTCCATCGACTTTTCTACAAAAGTCAATTATTTGAATCTGAATGTGACGTACGTAAGTATCAAGTATGCATACGTATATATGCTGCTTTCCTAAAAGTCTTGATAGCATTTTTATAACATTCATTTATTATCAGATTACATTTATTTTCATCAGTTACTAGTTTTAAATTAAATATATTGCCATCGCCAGCCATCGATACTTAATTTCTTCCGTCTCCGTTAGAACATGTTTTGTGGAGGTGGAGAAGCGTCACTCCCATCCACTTAAGCCTTTAACCATGCTCCAAACCACAACACTCTCCAGGTAACACTCCCATCCCCGGCCTCTTCTCATCAATGGGGTACGCCTAATAGGCTCAAAAGATGGGGGTCATTCCCCGTTTCAACCAGTCATATTTTTTTTTTAATTTTCTTGTATCTAGTTAAGCAACACCCTTGTTAAACGGCTGGTTAGTTTAAGTCAATGACTTAAAGGGCAACTACGTGACACTTTAATTAACCACAACACATAATCTTGTCATTACTCAAAAATATGTTAATCTTCTAATTTAAATTGAATACATACTATTATTTTTATTATTATTAAATTTATATTCTCTATTTTTATTCTTTATTTATTTTATATATTGAGGTTCACATTCTAAAGGGATGAGGTGGGGTTGATCTTCAGGGCAGGGTGGGTGTGAATACGTGACCACTTGTGAGTCACATGATCACTTGTGAGCGAAGGGATGGGGTGGGGTAGGTGGCGGTGACTAACTTCTCACAGCTGGTAGCTTCATTTAATAATACTTTAATGCAATATGGATTTATTTTCTTCTCATACCTCTTGTCTAAAAAAACTGTAGGTCATAAATGATATCATAGATAGAAATTTGTTAATTATATATACGCCAACTTTGACTAAATCAAAATCAGTAAAATAATAATGAGGACCAAAAGACATGTCTGTATGTTATGAACATAGTGGTAACATGGGATTAGTCGAAGATACGAAAATGTATGAATAAATAAATCTTACAGTCATTAATTATATGTGCCAGAAATGACAAAATCAATGACGTTTACTTATTAGTGTCTTAACAAACTAATAATATATTAGCTATATATATAGATTAAGTGATTAAGTGAGGACTCTACATAGCATATGGGAATATTAGGTGTAACAAGCTTATAATTATGAATGTTAATTAATGATTGATCTATCGGTATATCTGAACACACTAAAGAATCACACATAAAAATATTAAAAGTGTAGATTTAATAAGGTTATGTGTAGTGAAAAGGCTATAAAACGGGACGTTTTGCGCCATGTGACGTCCAGTCAGCAAATGATAGGTTTTTGTTTTAAGGGTGTAATGGTGTTGCAAACAATTATATATACACATATCTCTTACACAACTTATTATAATAATAAATCCCAAAGCATAACCATAGACAACAATTTGTCGCATTCCGCTTCAGTTTTACTAAACATATTTATCATCCCTAAAGTTTTACATTAATACGATTTAAACCTTTTTATTTTTCATTTATCATTTTGTTATCTTTTATTATCATTATTATATAAAAATAGTTTTTTTATACTTTAAAGAGTTTTTCGTTTATTTTTTATTATTTTTTTTTTTGCATATTATAAAACAGTTTTTTAAGTTTTTAAAAATAACAAAAATAATTGTTTACGCAAAAAAACATTTCTTTAATTAAAAAGCATATTTTTTCTATTTTAGAGTTTCTAAAAAATAATTTTTAGGGATAGCTTATCTTTTTTTTAATAAAAATCATACCTTTTAATCAAAAAAGGAGATTAAACAACATACGAATTGATCATTAAGTTAGTTCGTTTCTCATGTCATGTCACATTTATCTTATGCACCAAAGCCTAAATAAAAAAGATTCAAATAATTTTTTTTTGTCCGTGAAAGATATATGATAAGATAAAAATAGACAGAATTACAAATTTTGTCCTTTAAAAAAAGCCAAAAACCGGTTCGTGTCCTTTTCTAAGTTTCATTGCAGGCGGTGTACTTTAAACTTTTTTTTTTTCTACACGTTATGTCCTTTACGCTAACTGGGTTAGAAAAACTCAGTTAAATGCCCTCACGTGAGACGCATGTGAGGGCATTTTTGTCTTTTCACCTATACCTGCAACTTCTTCAATATAACATTCATCTTCCTCAATATAACATTCATCATCTTCAGAACTACCACCATCACCAACCAGCCACCACATGCCACCACCGCCATCACCACCCATCACCTGCTGGATCAAACGTATCTGGTGACGACGTATTCCGCACCAATTCCAAATCGACCGGCTCATCTTTCACCAAATTCATGTCACTCCTCGTCTCTAATAAACCGTCAATCGAGCTCGTAAACACCGAGGAGGAAGTAATAATATTATTATTATCATCCGGTACAGTTTCCTCCGACGATTATATTATATTTTGAGTTTCTTTGTTTGTTAGATCTGCGAAACTCTATCTATTAACAACGGAAGGAATATGAACAGATAAGGTCAGCCCAGTTCACCGGAAAAACGAGCTCCGGTTAACGGTTTTCCGGTGGGTTAACCTCCAGTGTTTAAGGGTGATGACCTGCCACCACTGATCTGAGTGGTGGCAGTGTTGATGGATGGATGCTTCGGCGAATATTGCCGACGGCTGAGATGGTTTTCCGGCAAATGGCCGATGGCCTGTATCCGTTGAAGGTCATGAACGGCGGGGGTTGTGGTGGTGTGATGAAGAAGGTGATGGTTAGCAGGTCAGTGTTGATGACGAAGGGCGCCGGTGTTTGATGGCTGCCGGCCGGAACTCGTTTTCCGATGACGGTGGTGGTTTTTGCGGTGGATGGTGGTGGTTAGACGGCGGCCGGCGGCGCAGGAGGATTTGGGATGGTGGTTAGGGTTAGGGTTTGGTGAATTGCAGGTTTGTGGGAATTGGAATTGGAATTGGAAGAGGAAGATTTGAATGTGTTTCTCCATTGATGTTAGGGTTTGATGCTACCAGATGCACTGAAGAAGAAGAAGTTGCAGGTATAGGTGAAAAGACAAAAATGCCCTCACATGCGTCTCACGTGAGGGCATTTAACTGAGTTTTTCTAACCCAGTTAGCGTAAAGGACATAACGTGTAGAAAAAAAAAGTTTAAAGTACACCGCCTGCAATGAAACTTAGAAAAGGACACGAACCGGTTTTTGGCTTTTTTTAAAGGACAAAATTTGTAATTCTGTCATAAAAATATACAAAACGTATTGTTCTTACAAAAAAACATTATATTATTATTCTTTAAATACATTTTATAAAGCATTTAATAATAAATATTATTATTATGATAAGAGAAAATTACAATTTTTGTCCTTTTGAGTATCCAATATTATGGAATAGGTCATTTTTGAAAAAGACTCACTTTTTATATTTTATTTGAATTTTCGTCTCGATTTTGGTCCTTTACATTAACGTACGTTAAGTTTTCCCGTTAAGTGACCCCATGTGCACTGCACATGAGGCTATTTTAGTCTTCTTACCCATTAAAGGGCTTTTGTGAAATTAAGACAAAATTACAGAAATTGTCCTTTATGTTTGTATCAAATTTCACTTGTTATCCTTTATCTTTAAAATTGATATGTTGTATTCTTTACGTTTACAAATCTAACACCGGTTGTCCTTTAGCCCTAACCTAGTTAGTTTTTCTTGTTAAGTCAACTCATATGCCTTGCACATGAAGGCAAATTGGTCAATTTATCTATTTAAATAAACATACCTTAATAAATAAACAAAAACAAATTATATATACATACACACATATACGTACACATCTCTCTCACCCTCTCTCAATTACAACCACTGTAACCACCACTTGCAGCCACCAATACAGCCACCTACCGTCATCACCACCAACACTCTCATCTCAACCACCACCACTCTTCACACATTAAGTGTTATCCACCCCAAAAGTTTCGATCGTCTTCTCCGGTAGAGAAGATAATTCTTGCAGCTACAGCCACGTGGTCGGCCGATTTCAAGGAACGTTCATTAATGGTGTCCGCCACTAACACCCTTTCCTCCAATTTATTTTCTTAGGCCCAAACATCTAGCTTTCAACCCTTACCCCAGAAACCCTCACCAACTAGATTCGTAACCCCCCATTAATTATAAACAAAAAACCCAATTCAACAAACAATTTCAATTTCCACCTCTATTATTTTCTTCATTTCAAGCCCAATTCAAATCCTATATGATACCAGTTTAATCCATCACAAAAGGGGGAAAGTTGAGAGGGTTATGTGTAAAGACGGTGGTGTGTTACGGCTCACCGCCACAGACGACCGGAGGGTGTACGACGATGGCGTATAACCAGATCCGTAACGTTCGTTGATAAGCTAGGGCAGCGACGACAAAGTAAAGCTTCATCTCCGTGGTTAATATTTCGTCCCCGATCACTAACGAGACTCGAATTTCGCGTTTCTTTTCTTATAATTAACGGCCACCGGGTTAAAGCTAAGGCATAACCGATCATAAATTTGTTGTTGTTGGTGGTGGTTACTAGAGGTTGGAAGGTAACATATGGTGACGTAGGGTGGAAAAAGGTGGTGGTGGTGGTGGTGGATGTAGAAAGAGAAAGAGAGTGGTGGTGGTTGTGTTCACTAGAGAGGAAGTGAAAAAAAGTGAGAGGGAGGAGAGAGAGTGAGTTTATATTACATGAAACATGATCAAATATACATTTTATTCTTAACATGAAAACAGTGAGAATTAATTTGTTGTTATTATTAGGTTTATTTTATAGGTGGTGTTATTTTTTGTTCGTATTTGCTAGTTTTCGATTATGAGACGTTATTGTTGAGTTTTAGCAAGATTATCAAAGTCCAAAATAACCATTTATTAAGGACAACACAGTGGAAAATAAGTTTTAAATCTTGATATTATCGAACAAATAAAACCCGTTTATGTATAACCCAATCCAGGATCCATATACGATTATCAAACTATCAAAACACAACCATAGGGTGTTAACATACATACCTTCAAATCCGAGAATGAAAGGGATGAATGAGGTTGAATGACGAGCTTCCAAAGAAGGAAACCTCAAGCTTGTATACCCGACAAGCTCCAACAAACGCCTAGGTTACTAGGGTCCAAACACTTGATGCAAATCTCTTGTTCTTGCTCTTTGTTCTTCTCAGCCGAGAGGAGGAAGAGAGAAAGAGAGAGTGTCTTGTGTGTGAGAGAGAAAGATGTATACTAAAAAAAAATCCACCCCCCCCCCCCCCCACAACACATGCATGTTGTGTGAAATAACAAAAGAAAAATAGGAGAGAGAGAGGTGGCCGGCCCCATAGGGCCTTTCCCCCCAAAACCATTTTTCAATTTTGTTATTATTTTATAAAAATATTATTATTTATCCAAATAAATAAAATCTCTCAAATATAAATTATCCAAATAATTTACTTAACACACAAGTGCAAATATTTAGCAAACCAATTTCCCAAATACATAAGTGTTGATAATTACTACTTAGATCATATCTAATAATAATTATCGTGGCGTTTGTCTAGCTTGTTATTGGGTATGACTAGACTTGGATCAATACGTACTAGCCACATTCAACTCTAATATGTGTCTTGGGCAGATCGATTCCAACAGTTATAAGTATTTGCTGATTTATATTTTGTTGTTAATATTAGATTTTTTTTCTTTTGCTGTTATAAGTATTTATTAGTATTTGCTGTTATTATTTTGTTCTTAATTTTTATTATTTTGTTGTATTTTTTAGGTTTTTTATTTGTTATTTTAAATCATTGTTTATGTAGATTGGTATTGTAGTTGGTGTTGTTTCTTACGTTCTCATTTTTTCATAAATTATTATTTTTTCTTACGTTCTTATGTTAAGATTAAAATGCACATGAATCTTCCCCTATATTATGCATATATATTTATTTTAAAATGTTTTTATTTTCTTTTTGTCTTAAAAAAATAAAATGGTTTTTAAATAAATATAAAAAAAAGACCAATTGACTTGACTTAACGAGAAAAACTAACTGGGTTAGGGCTAAAGGACAACCTGCGTTAGATTTGTAAACGTAAAGGATAAAACATATTAATTTTAAAGATAAAGGATAACGAGTAAAATTTGATACAAACATAAAGGACAATTTATGTAATTCTGTCTGAAATTAACTTAAAGATTTGATCTTCATCACCAAACCCTTTTAACCCTGATCTTCATCCCCAAGCCCCTTTTAAGTTTATCACACAAGATTCATTTCACCATCACCAGATCATGAACTTAAATTGGAACCCTAATTCAATGTTGCCAATCGCTTGTATTTCTCTCTCGATTCCCTCTTCTCCCCTTTTTCCCGACCACATCAACATTCGAATCTGGAAAACCCTGATGAAAAATATTAACTGAAAAGGAGAATCTCTCCGCCTCTCTACCTTCTGTTGGCCGACCGACGTGTAGTGGCACTTAGGTCGGTGATAAATCCGATGTTAAATTGTATTGTACCCCTTTCAACCAAACCATCGACGGTGGTGGTACGGTTACAAATCAAATGCAGTGGTCACCGATGAAGACGGTGGTGAGCAAATCGTTAGATGTGGTGGCGTGGCTGGTTATGAAGACGATATTGGCCCGTGCTGAGGACGGTGATGAAGAACACCATAAATCTCTCTAATATATTCTTATCACATCACGTTTTTTATAGTGATGTGTCACAAATTGAATCGGCTATACAAATGGCCACGTCGAGATAGTGATGGCGGTGGTGTAGAGCAAATATGGATTTGGTGCGAATCTGAATTTGGTTCCGGATTGTGATGAAGAGGGGAAAACGATGGGTCAACATGATGATGGTGATCAGAAATCGTGGTGATGCAAGGGGGTATGAGGACGTCGTTTTTGTGGTGAAGAATGTCAATGTGAGAAGGAGAAGTCAATGGTGGTGGGTGCCACATGTAAAAAGTTACAAAAGTTGCCCCTTTAAAATACGTAAATTGTTTTGAGTAAAATACAATTTTAATTATATTACACAAATAGCCCTTTAGTGGGTAAAAAAACTAAAATAGCCTCATGTGCAGTGCACATGGGGTCACTTAACGGGAAAACTTAACATTTATTAGTGTAAAGGACTAAAATCGAGACAAAAATCCAACTAAAGGATAAAGAGTGAAAGTCTTTTTTTCAAAAAGGACCCATTCCATGATATTGGATATTTAAAAGGACAAA
Organism: Bidens hawaiensis; assembly: GCF_021521415.1. NCBI lineage: Eukaryota > Viridiplantae > Streptophyta > Magnoliopsida > Asterales > Asteraceae > Bidens > Bidens hawaiensis. Next base: position 753,651 of record NW_027491697.1, read on the forward strand.
AATTGTAGTTTTTTCTTATGATAAAGAACAATAAACACCGGAAGAGAGAATGAAAAAAAAATAATTAACTCTAGGTTTTGTATTTGATATTTTAAAAAGAGACTTTAAATAACAACAAATATTAGAGGGTGGTAATATATCAAATAAAATTATAAAAGATATTGAAAGTCTAAAGGATGGGGCATGTCAAGTACACAAAGAGGTACTTTTAACCTAACCCTTAGCAAAAGCTTCAAATGTTAAAAGATATAAAAGCATTATCTAAAGAATAGATTACAAAATAGATATGTCGTAAATCAAGAGATTTTAAAAACAAAACATATACTTATACGATTAGAGCAAAACTATTCTTACCCATGTTATTCAATTAATATAGACAATTATGATGTCAACTAATACTATTACCATTAATAGAATTACTAAGGTTAAGGGTAATGGGGCTTGGGTGAGCCCCAAGTGATCTAATCAAAACCCGAAACGTAGGCGATAATAAGACCCTGGATCAATCCCCCTCGTCTGTGCCCCTGATCACATGAAGGGTGTAGTGGTGTTCGCGAGCCCCAAGTGATCCAACGGCTATTTGTTTAAACTTTAACTAGCCAACGGCTAGTTTATCGCCCCGCGGTCCCGGCCACCCCCCTCGTCCGCGCCCCTGATCACATGAAGGGTGTAGTGGTGTTCGCGAGCCACATGATCAGCCACATGCACCACCCCCCACCCACCGCGCCCCATTACCCCTAGTCTAACAAAGTTACAAATGTAACTTTAAATTTTGTATTAAATGAGGTTTTTAGATATTTATGAAATTTATTTATCATTATTTATATTTTATATATTCATAAGATATGTTATAACGTATATTATTAAATTTAACTCTTCTTTTTGTATTTTTTAACCGCTCGTGTATTATACGGGCTATATTCTAGTGACATAACAAAGTTTTAACAAGTTTGAATCATGTACAATATCAAATGAATTAAACACAAATATATACTAATAGATACGAGTTTTATTAATGATAAAGATCCGAATACAAGCCCAGATCAGATAAACAAATACAAATAATAAACCGAAAATTAACGGATGTCCATATAATATGTTAGCATTTAAGTTTCATGTAACGTTTTAAACCAAGAATGGTTACCAAATATTAATCTAAATAGAAAATATTTACATATATAAATACATAAATATACAATAGTAGTATTTCCTATAAAACAAATGAGGCATAGGGATGGCAGTGATATCCAAACTCGTTGAGTAAACCCCAAACCCGATACAACTGGGATCAGTAACACTTGACCCATTATGGTTTTGGATTAGTTTTGAAATTTTTCGTGAGTTTGGGATGGGTTTAAGATTTGTAATATACTCGATAACATTAACTCATTTACCCGATATACCCAACAAAACTTCTTTTATATATTTATTTTAAATATACTTATTTACATATAGTATATTTTAATTTCTATATATAATATCAATCAGTTATTCTATAACCTCTGTTAATATTCGTTCTGCTTGTTCAAAAGAAATCAAGTATTCTATATGGCTTTCATTTTTTTTCCAGAAGTAAGTTAAAAAAGATATAATTACAACTTATTTATTCTTCCTAATCGCAACCCATGGTACGTATTCTTCTTAATACAAAATTGTTTTGGGATTGGTATTTTGTCAAAACCAAATAGGAAACCCAAAATTCGAAGGACTTGAGACATGCTTTAATAATTAGGTATGGGTTTGAGAACACATATACCATATCCATTGAAATCCCTAATAAGACATTACTTATGTGATGAAATACATGATCATTTTTCACACTTTTTAGTTCAAAGATCACCAGATCTTCATATAAATGGATTCACACTTTTCACGCGTTGCTGCATACTGTGACTGGCCCACCAAAGCTCTTTCCTGTGTTGTCTTTTATATTACGTCTAGTTCCGTTGCCAAATTGGTCAATGTTCACATTAATTTTTTGCAATACATACAAAGAAGTCTTTCTTTTTCCTGTTTCATGTGTGAAGTGTAAGAAATGTCAAAATAAGACGTGTATTCAACGGTGAAGCCAGGAAGTAAACATCCATGGAGAAGGGGGGGGGGGGGGGTTTGAAAACGAATAAATTTACACTATTGAGCAAAATAGGGACGAGGTTTTCCATGCGTGTATTTCAGTTGATACTATAAATCCGTACAATTAAATACACATCACATTATATTTATAGGGTCGAGATACTGTACAATAATGACTTGACGTACGATAGGTAGGCGAGACGCTCAAAGGCAACAATACTAAAATGCTCAACCAAAAACTAAAACGCTCAGCCAAAAACCTAAAACGCTCAAAAACAGTTTTCATGAAAAAAAGTATTAAATTGATCGATTAACGATCTAAAACTGTTTTTTTTCGGTGAATCAATTATTAACTGGATATGTATTGACGATGTTGAGATGTGATTTCATGGATCTATTCGTGAAGAAAAGGGATTCGTGTACCTATTGTACGTTAATGTATTATTGTATTGGATCTTTTGCCTATATTTATATAAATAAGCATCATTTGTATATAGTTACAATCTATAATCACACATCATACGGATATAATGAAGCAAGACACATATATCATCACGTCACATATTATATTAGTTACACGTTATATGCGTATATGCATATGCACATCATTATAATAAGTAAACTATACATCAATTATGAGCATAGTTTTATTTGTAAATAATATAGTAAAAAATTGTTTGATATAAAAAGAGAGGTGCAACTAATTTGAACAAAAGAAAATTTGAACACTATTCCGTGATTACTTCCTATACTTTTTCGAAAAAATCACTTTTATTTATTCGACAAATATACGTGTACTAGTTTTTAGCCCACGTATTACGCGGGTTTATTTAGAAGGTTTTTTTAATAATAATTTGAATATATAATTTTCTATATTATTTTAATTAAGCTGTATGGACTATATTGTCGCTTTTAATGTCATTTTAGTTGTAGTTTTTTTTTCAACTGAGATGAGCTGTATTTATTATTGAGTGGAGTTTAATTTTAAGTATAAGTATACATAATGGGCTATTGTTGGTTGTATCATGTTTACTATTTTGTTTTTCTATAGTCGAGGTGGTTTAATCTTTTTAATGTTTTTGTTTTTAATAAATTTGTTAATTTATTTTTACTAATGATATTTATTATTTTTTAACGTAGTTTTATTTAGATGTAATACTTTAACTTAATTTGGCTTAATTTTATTTAAATTTTAGTACAAAAGTTGCAGGTTTTATCAATATCATAACTGACATTTTATAATTAACGATGTTATTGCTATAGATGTCTTCAATTTGTAAAATGACATATTTGAAAGTGAAAAAAAAAATGCCCCTATAGTTAATCCGTGGACAATTCTCTCATTTTATAGTTTTTAATTGGTATAAATGAGACCATACTTACAAACGTGCCTAGAGTTTATTCATGGGACATAAACCAAACAACTATTAAGAATCTAGAGTAAGTATTTCAAGAAAATTTATGTATTTAGTTTGTACAGTTTAGATTTTCCTAAGAGTGCTCTTGATTTAGTGAGTGCAAGATTTGTTTAGAGACTTAGTTACTTACATTAAGTTTGGTGGTTAGTCACTGTAATGATCTTTACACACAAATCTTTTGGCGGTTCCCGTTTGAGGATGCATTTTTTTTCTTTTTGAGCGCTCGAGATGGACAATGTAGTATCAGTAATGATCTTCATGTATGTCCATAATGCAGGTCAAACATGTATGCTTGTTATGTGTGTTGGCCAAACGTGTGAGTATTTAATATGTTTCTTATAAAAGTTTATGTCTTACAAATCCTTCTTAAGATCTTTGAGAGAAGTTGTGCAAGAGTGATCATAAGTTGGGTGGTATCACTTGTTAACCTTAGTGGTATTGTTGTAGCTAGAAGATTAAATTACTATGCAGAAAACCAAGCATGACCATAATTACTAAGCAATTAGAAGATATTACTCTTATTTCTTATAGAGTTCTGTAACACCACTTTTTAAGATTCCTAACTACATATCATTTGAGTTATAATAATATAATATTATATACCTGGTAAATAGATTTGTAACATCATTACTCTTGTGTAACTATATACTATTGACTTCTTGAACAACATTTACATACAGTAGGTAAGAAACTTGACGCTCATACTCAAAATCCACTAAAAACTCTTATAACAATAATAAATATGTCACACAAATGCTCAAGTTTATTTGTATCAACAAACTCCTAACCAACAGTTAGATCATTGCCTCTATTTCTTCTATTCATTACTATACATTATTACCAGCCCAATTTATAATATACTTACATACTCTAACCATACCAGTGTGTCTCATATATAACCTCCACTGGCTCAATCTAGCGACTTTCCTTTTGACAAAATGGTCAACGTGACCAAAACGTCAAAGATGCGAGAACTGTCAAAATAGTCCATTTCTACCAAATGTTATAATTTGTTTTCAAATATAGAGACATATTTAGTTTATTTAATTGTAACTTCAAATTTTAGACCAAAAACTTAACCGATTGAATTCAAAACGGATACATAAAAATAGAAAATGTAACATGACATAAGATTACCGGAATAACATTGCTATCATGGAAACAAAACTTTTATACTAAAGATTATATTTCTACCATAAACATAATGTTTGTGCATAATTGTAAATATACATATATATATATATATATAATTTCTTGAAAAACAGGCTTACATGTTAGTTGGATCAATGCTTCCGAATGCAAAGGTCGCTGCACGACCCGAATAAGAATAACCTGCGTGTCTAGTGGAACTATACCACCGGAATGATAACAAATAGATTAGAAACTCGAAAGTTTAATTGAACATGGGTAGAGATTTTGATCCATATATCAATAGGTCGATTTAGGTTATGTTCTTATTTTGAAACGTAATTAAAGATTCGACAAAAAGTGTTTACAACACAGCAAAAACTGCACTTTTCACAAACATTAAAATGCAGCTAAAACTTCACGATTTGACAGCATTAGAATGCAGGCAAAACTGCATTTTTTTGCAGCTTCATTAGTTCTATGTAATACCTCTAATACCATACCATAACACAACAATTAAACTCAAAAAACAATGAAGTTCATGAGGGCATAATAGTAAAAAAACCAAAAATACCAGTTACTGTTGTTGATGCAGCTGTAAGCTTCAATACCGAACTAAAGTCATCAAGATTAGCAAGAACGATGGCAACATTGTTCGCTTAATAAGCCTTTGCAGACTTGGCAATAGACTCACCAAGATCCAGGTAAGATGAAGTGGACAAACCGGTTGTGCATTTCCCAAGCCCAAATAACACGACCAGTTTAAGCCCGTGACCTGACCTAAAAGAAAAACAAATTCTTGTCAATTAATAATAATAATAATAATAAGTAGGTTTGCAAACAAACAGAATGCACACGAACAAACACATATGAATAATTACTCTACTTGTACGCGACAATTACTCTACTTATAAAACAATCATGACAACAAAGTTAATTACTCTATTTTGTTTGTCGAACGATTAGCATCACGGTTGTTTTGTAAGTAGAGTAATTAGTTTCTTAAGTAGAGTAATTATGAAACCATACATTGTGACTATAGATTTCACAAGTAGAGTAACAGTCAAAGCATCTAATTACACACATATTGATTGTTACTCTAGTATGACACGATTATTACTCTACTCATAAAACAACCATGATAAAAAATTAATCACTCTAATTTGTTAATTACTGTATTTTGTTAGTCGGATGATTTGCATCACGGGTGTTTTATAAAAGTTTATATTCTAAAACATGTTTTCTTATTAATCGTACAAAGCCTCTAAAAACTGCCACCCGGAATGAATCTACAGGCATGCGTTATATCAAAAAACAGAGGAGGTAGTTGTGACCATATTTGCAAAGGGCATACCAGCTGAAAGTGTTACAGTTAACTTCGGGAACAAATTGTATGTTGGCATTTCATTTTTTTTTGTTAATGGGAAATTCTATCTCATTCGAATTTGTCGGACCGGTAACGATCCGAGCAGGTTCGGGACGGAAGGTTTCAACCACAGATCAAAGATAAAAACAAACACTTTATTGATAAACGCGAACGGTTACATGCTTGTTTAAACAGAGAAATCACGATCTATGGCAGGGGGAGGTCGAGCATGGCCTCCCCCCTCATCCGGACAGCACCTGGGCTCCGGGCACGCAAAAACCTCGAAAACCTTCCTGTTCACGACTGAAAGCTGGTATTTATACCCGCTGCCATTCGGTCAGGACTCATTCGATCGAATGAGTCCTATTCGATCGAATGGCAGACTCATTCGATCGAATGAGTCCTATTCGATCGAATGGCAGACTCATTCGATCGAATCAGAAACTGGTTCGATCGAATGAGTATCCATTTGAAAATGCTCTTTCAAATGGATCACTTTCAGCGTGAACCACTACCTAGGTGTACAGCATACAACATAAACATTCTAAACTATTCGCCAAGCGACGGCCACAAAATGTGCACCAACAAATTCCCCCTTGGACGTTGCTTGCGAATTGCTGTAGACACCTCTTGCAATCTTCAGTCAAATCTTCTGCTTTATCTTGATAATCACGTTGAAGAATACCATCATTGCAGCAAGATTCCCCCTTAGACTGAACTCTCGGTTAATGATGCAAAGTGTTCTCCATTGCTGACATCTTCAGACTAAATAATCTGTTTAAAACAACCAACTGTAGAAATTCCCCCTCAGACGTTGACGTGTATCCCAATATATAGACATGACAATACATGCACGCTTCCGCTGCGCGACTTACTATCGGCGAATCTTCACCCACACGGTTACTTCACCAACATGTATTGGACAAATGACAGAGGCTTCCAATCCACAGCTACTCCCCATAAACAGATTAGTTTGTATGCAGATTCATCATCGGAGACAAAGACACATCATTAACTTCGTGATTGCGAATCACCAATTTTCAACAGAATTCCCTCCACAAAGCGGAATTCTCACATGCGGAAAATAAATATTTAACATGATTGGCCCATAAATAGTCAGATGCTCCTGACTACCCCACAATAACTCAAACTCAGATTCTCTCCACAAAGCAGAATCTTCAGAATGCGGACAATAAAGTAAACTTGGTTGGCCCATAAATAGTCAGATGCTCCTGACTACCCCACAATAACATCATACCTCATCAGTAATCACTTTTCTCTGTTCTTCTGTGTTCTTATAACAATCACCACTGTAGAAGCTCAATGAACAAGGGGTTATCCATTAAACTTGTAAACGATAATTCCTTCAGGTGATTGTGCTTTGTTCATCTTCAAATTTGCCGCTTTAACCGTTAAACATTTAAACGCTCTGACTTTGCCGGCAAATATCAGTGAAAATTTCACTGTCACCAAACTTTTTCTGGAATGTGATCAACATGTATAGGATGTCCAGAAAAATCTTCATCACTGACCCGACAATTAACCGAAAATTTCCCGGAAATTTTGTCGAAAAAATTTTATTTTCGCCAAACTTTTTCAGAAGACTTCCCGACTGATAAAAATGGCTTGGGCAAATTTTCGTGTAAGCAGGCGTTCCAGACTTTTTTTTTTTTTTTTTTTTTTTTTTTTTTTTTTTTTTTTTTTTTGGTCTGGAACATGTTCGATCGAATGAGAACTGGTTCGGTCGAATGAACCACAGATTCGATCGGATGAAGCACATATTCGATCGGATGAAGAACTGGTTCGATCAGCTATTTGAATTTGACACTTTGAGCGGGAAAACCAGTTCGATCGAATACAAACTGATTCGATCGAATGAAGACATCTGGTTCGATCGAATGAACAGGCTGTCTGGGCGGGAAAACTTGCGTTTGAATTTGACACTTTTGAGCGGGAAGACTGATTCGATCGAATCAGTCAATCGAATAGGCCTATTCGATCGAATGGGGAACTCGTTCGATCGAATGTACTGATTCGACTCCTTCAACGCCAGCCCAGAAAACGCGAAGAACACGAAGAACACACCAACAGTTTAACGTCCAGAACGCAGAAAATCAAGAGCTCGGCTTGCTAGATCGGTTGTTAGACCTTTCTAGCGGTAACCGTGGCTCTGATACCAATTTGTCGGACCGGTAACGATCCGAGCAGGTTCGGGACGGAAGGTTTCAACCACAGATCAAAGATAAAAACAAACACTTTATTGATAAACGCGAACGGTTACATGCTTGTTTAAACAGAGAAATCACGATCTATGGCAGGGGGAGGTCGAGCATGGCCTCCCCCCTCATCCGGACAGCACCTGGGCTCCGGGCACGCAAAAACCTCGAAAACCTTCCTGTTCACGACTGAAAGCTGGTATTTATACCCGCTGCCATTCGGTCAGGACTCATTCGATCGAATGAGTCCTATTCGATCGAATGGCAGACTCATTCGATCGAATGAGTCCTATTCGATCGAATGGCAGACTCATTCGATCGAATCAGAAACTGGTTCGATCGAATGAGTATCCATTTGAAAATGCTCTTTCAAATGGATCACTTTCAGCGTGAACCACTACCTAGGTGTACAGCATACAACATAAACATTCTAAACTATTCGCCAAGCGACGGCCACAAAATGTGCACCAACAAATTTTAAATGCAGTAATCTTACGACCATATTAGTATTGTTCTGTTTTACCTAAGTGTAACAATTAACGTGCCTGGAGAAGAGGCATATGTTTTTCAACCTGGCTTGTTTGGAAAGGAAATGTAATTAAACACCATCTATATAGTAATAATCATCGTTATCATTAATATGTTGAATGGAGGGAAAAAAAGGGTGCATATAAATATATAATTAGTTCAAAAGAACCAAGTTAGTCATAATCTGATTATAAATGTCATTCTCAACATTAAAAAAAAATATTAACATCAATTAACACATTGGCTTTTGATTAACATATAGTCCCTGCAAACTGCAAATATGTTATTCTCTCAACCAAGATAGAAATTCGTCTTGCAAAGGCGGAGTCGATGCATTGGACATCTCTTAAATATAATAATAACGTGTTGGTTACGCGAAACAGCACTGTCTCATCAGGTAAGTCATTTATGCTTTGACACAGTAGGAAGCTTTTAGTACGGTTGGTTCAGTTACACTTACCCACCCACACTTTTAGTTAATATTTTCTGTATATTCTTATAAACAATGCTTAATAAATAATAATATGATATATTAATCAGTTAGGCCTGTAAATGAACCAAACGTTTATTGAACTGTTCGACAGGAAGTTCGTTTATGTTCTTATAAATTCAAAAATGGCCTGAACGACAGGTTTGCAATTAATTTCAATAACATAAATTCTATAACGCAAAACCCTAAATTCTTACCAAATTACATACAAAAATCAGATTCAGCAAAAGCAGAAACTAACATGACGATTTTATCACACAATTTTCCGTGAAGCACCAAATCGCGTTCATTCGAATCCTAACAGCTAAGTAACATACAATTACGCAAGTAATCGCAACTTTCACATTCCAACTCGATGAACAAATAGTAATTGAGACTACTGTAAAGCAAGATTAGGGTTACCTAATAAAATCAAGTGTGTGCAAGAATTGAATGCAACCCGTCTCATAATTTCAGTTAATTGGAAACCCATATGCTAAAGCCTCATAATCGAGACCTAAAAAGGACGGAAATTGAGGAAGAATGGGGAGAGAGAGCGGCAGAGGAAGACAGGAAGGATTTTGGGAGGGATTGAATAGATGCTATAACTCATTAAAAGAACGGGTCACGCCTAACCCGATTTGAGATAAAAATAGGTGAAATTAATGACAGCTCTTTGTTTTAAATTCAAGCAATCTGGTGACTTTAAAAGGGGTGGAGAGCGACGTGAAAGCGACACGTAGGATTTTATGGGTATGTAATTATATAGATAGTTAGATTAGATGTGTTTCTATTATAAAAAGAAAATATATAGGGTGTTGGTAATTTCCATATTATATTGGCCTGTCACGTGTCGGTGACCGGGTTAGACCTATTAGGCCTATGGAATTTATTAATGATGTAATGGGTTTATGGGGTTACAATTAGGCTTTTATATTTGGTAACTACTTGTTAACCAAGTTATGGTATCCCTATATATACATAGCCATGTTAGGGTTATTGTATAAGTGAGAGGGATTATTTTAATTGAGTTTTGTGTAGTTTCTTGATTATAATAATACGTGAGTTTACTCTAAATATTGTGAGCTCGTTTGTGTTTCCGTTATCGTGGCATCAGAGCAAGGTTCAAGAAGACCGAGATCGGAAGACGGAGATCGCTTGGAGGTTCTGTAGAATCGTCGAAGAACACCTATTAAGAATTGTGATTGGTTGTTGAAAAAACCAATAATTATACGTGGAGCATGCTGGACATCGAAACCGGCGATCACCATCTCAAATTTCAATATTGAATTAATATTAATTTAAGTACAAGAATTTAAACCCTTATCGGTTTGAAAGTGCTTTACAAATTAATTACTATATTCAACAAAATTGGTGTGTGGGCATTGATTTATAGAGTTGCTATTTTGTTCTTCCAACAGAATTAAATCTTGAATAAGCCAAACAAGTCGGTTTGTCTTTTGTGGATTTGATTCAAGCAACGGTTTGACGAAGAACCATGGGTGATAAGGAAACAATGAAGAAGAGCGGTGTAAGCGGGAGCGGTAACCCGAATGCGTTCCAAAGTCTCATTCTTACCTCTACCAATTACACAGCATGGGCTATTCGAATGAAGGTACTTTTGAACGTGCATAAGGTTTGGAATACCATTGATCCGGGTGAAACCGATGCTGATAAAAACAACATCGCGATAGCGTTGATTTATCAATCGATCCCGGAAGCAACAATCATGCAAGTGGGTAATCTTGATTCGACAAGGAGATTTGGAACGCGATTAAGACGCGTAATCTGGGGGCTGATCGGGTTAAGGAGGCAAGCAAGATTGCAAACTCTTTTGAACGAGTTTGATGGTATGAGAATGAAAGAGACGGAGACCATTGACGAGTTTGTGGCGAAACTCTCGTGTACAGCGTCAAAGGCGGAGACTTTAGGAGAGATGATCGAGGAAACTAAGATGGTCAAAAAGTTCCTTTCAAGTCTACCTCGAAGTAAGTTTATTCAAATCGTTGCGTCTCTTGAACAAACTTTGGATCTCAAAACTGTTGGGTTTGAAGACGTGGTGGGACGTTTAAAAGCATACGAGGAGCGGATTCGGGAAGAAGACATGCATTCTGAAACCCAAGGTAAGCTTATGTTTCAAAGGTCTGAATCCTCAAGTAGTCGATACAATGATCGTGAGTCCACCCGTGGAGGTCGTGAACGTGGAGGAGGGCGGGGACAAGGTGGTCGCAGGTCGAGGCAAAACCATGGTCATCAAGAAAACGCCATGAACCGGGAAAACCGTGAGCATATGGGCAAAACCCGGGACCTCTCAAAGGTTCAATGTTATCGATGTGATGAGTTTGGACACTTTGTCCATAAGTGTCCCAACCGAAAACAGAAAGTTAAAGGCGAAGCAAAGCTAGCTGAAGCATCCGAGACAAGGGATCCTGCTTTGTTTATGATGAAGTGTGTTCAAGAAACGGTGTTCTTGAATGAAAAGAAGGTTATACCCAGAAACTACGAGTTTAGAGATGTTGATGAATGGTACTAGGATAACGGCGCAACTAATCACATGACGGGTAACAAGTCATTCTTTTCTGAACTTAACAATCGTGTCACGGGAAAGGTTAAGTTTGGGGATGACTCTTATGTTGATATAAGCGGTAAGGGGTCGATTTTATTTGAGGCTACAAGTGGTGAACATCGTTTGCTTACGGATATTTATTTTATACCGAGTCTTCGAAGTAATATTATTAGTCTCGGTCAAGCCTCGGAACACGGGTGTGATATTCATATAAAAGATAACTACCTTACAATGCATGATGGGCAAGGTAGGTTATTGATGAAGGTGACTCGTTCCCCTAATCGACTATATCGGATACAATTAAAGATTGGTAAACCGGTTAGTTTACTTAGCCGAATTGAAGAAACAAGTTGGTTGTGGCATGCTAGGCTTGGCCACTTGAACTTCGAGTCAATAAAGCTAATGGCTAGGAGGGAGATGGTTGAAGGGATGCGTGGCGTTACCCATGAAAACAAGTTATGTGAATCTTGTTTGGTAGGGAAGCAAACGAGGCAATCCTTTCCTAATTCGGCAGTGTTTAGGGCAACTCGAGCCTTAGAACTTGTGCACGGTGATTTGTGTAGACCGATTACCCCTCCAACAATAGCGGGTAACAGGTACGTTTTGTTTTAATCGATGATTACTCACGATTTGTTTGGACGTGTTTGTTGAAGGGTAAAGATGATGCGTTTGAAGCTTTTAAAAAGTTTAAGGAATTGGTTGAAAGTGATGTCGGGAAAAAGATCAAGACGTTTCGTACCGACCGAGGTGGTGAGTTTACCTCACATGAGTTCAACCAGTTTTCTGACATGGAAGGCATTCAAAGACATCTAACGACACCATACACACCTCAACAAAACGGGGTGGTTGAAAGACGGAACCGAACCTTATTGGAGATGACACGGAGTATGTTAAAAGCAATGGGTGTTCCGAATTACTTATGGAGTGAGGCAATCCGACATGCAACGTACCTCGAGAATCGGATTCCTACTCGTGCCCTAAAGGAGAAAACGCCAAACGAGATGTTAAAAGAAAAGAAACCGAATATTGCCCATCTAAAAGTATTCGGTTGTGTGGCGTATGCAAAGATTGTGGGCACTCACTTGAAAAAGCTCGATGACCGTTCGAGGATTTTAGTGCATATCGGAGTCGAGACCGGGTCCAAAGCTTTCTGGTTGTTCGATCCGAAGACCCAGAAGGTTGTGATAGCTCGTGATGTGGTTTTTGACGAGAAGAAGGCATGGGTTTGGTCTAATTCGGGTCAATCCAATGAAGAAACGGAGCTAGCACCGGGTTTATTTTGGGTTGATTGGAACGGGGTTATTGATACCGGAGTTGGGCAAGTTGTAACCGAGCATATGGGAAGCAACAGTATTAGCGACGAAAATTCAGCTTCTGTCGTTAATTCAGACAGCCCATCAGCACCTTTAGCGACAGATTCTGACACTCTGGTCACTAATTCCAACAACTCAACATCCAGTTTAGCGACACCAACAGCAAATGGTTTAGCGACAGCAGCACATAATGAACCGGAAAGTAACTTACGAAGATCTACACGTGTTTCGATCGCACCGGTTAAGTTCAATGATTATGTCCTATGTTCGGAAGTGGAGGACATTGAACTTCTTTTGCTAGAAGAAGGTGAGCCGAGGAATTTTGGTGAAGCAAAATCCAAACCGGAATGGATAAAGGCTATGCAAACGGAACTCGAATCCATTAAACGAAACGACACATGGAAGTTGACCGAGTTACCGATAGGGGCTAAAGCTATCGGATTGAAGTGGGTTTTCAAAGTGAAAAGAAACGCGGATGGTTCAATTAACAAATATAAAGCAAGACTCGTGGCAAAGGGTTATGTGCAACAACCCGGAGTCGATTTTGACGAGGTCTTTGCTCCGGTGGCGAGGCTTGAAACCGTAAGTATGCTCATTGCCATTGCAGCTACTGAAGGATGGCAATTACATCATTTGGATGTAAAGTCGGCATTTTTACATGGGGAGCTACAAGAAGAGGTCTTTGTTTCTCAACCAGATGGGTTCGTTAAACCCGGGGAGGAAAACAAGGTCTATAAGCTAACCAAGGCTTTATACGGTTTGAGGCAAGCACCACGGGCGTGGAATACCAAGCTTGACGGTATTCTCACGGGTTTGAAATTTGTGAGGTGTTCGAATGAACAAGCAGTTTATCGAAGATTGATTGGAACCGATATTATTATCGTCGGCGTGTATGTCGATGATTTGGTCGTTACGGGTTCGAACAACGATCACATTAATCAGTTCAAACTTGCGATGTCAAAGAAGTTTGAAATGTCTGATTTGGGAATGCTCACTTACTATCTCGGAATCGAAGTCTCACAGTTGGAGAATGAGATTCAAATCCATCAAAGTGCTTATGCTCGAAGGTTATTGAAAGAAGCCGGGATGGAGGATTGTTACCCTAAAGGTGTACCCATGGATCCTAATGTTAAATTATCTAAAGCCGAGGATGATGTTGATGCAGATGCAACGTAATACCGAAAGTTTGTTGGGTGTCTTAGTTACTTGTTAAACACTCGACTTGATTTGGCGTTTTCGGTTGGCATGGTTAGTAGATATATGCAAACTCCAAAGAAGTCTCACTTGGCAGTAATTAAACAAATTCTTCAGTTTATTCAAGGAACTGTTGAATGGGGGATCATGTATAAACGAGGTGGATCAAAGGAGTTGATCGGGTACAGTGATAGTAGCCATAACATTGATGAAGGTGATGGAAGAAGCACTACCGGTCATGTGTTCAATTACGGGGGAGCCCCGATTTCTTGGTGCTCACAGAAGCAACGCACCGTAGCACTTTCATCATGCGAGGCGGAATACATGGCGGCGAGCTCTGCTGCGGGACAAGCCGTATGGTTAGGTGAATTGTTGGCGGAATTGACCGGAAGGAAATTTCAAGAAGTGTTGTTAAAGATTGATAACACATCGACAATTGCCTTGGTTAAAAATCCCGTTTTTCATAGTCGGAGTAAGCACATAAAGTCCCGATTTCACTATATATAGGAATGTGTGGAGCAGAAGGAGTTAGCGGTGGAGCATATTAGTGGCAAAGAACAACGAGCTGACATTCTTACGAAAGCACTTGCGAGAGTCAAGTTTGATGAGATGAGAAGATTGCTCGGTGTTGAAGATCTCCTAGTTTCAAGTCGGAAATTAGGGGGTGATTGTTGGTAATTTCCATATTATATCGGCCCGTCACGTGTCGATGACCGGGTTGGACCTATTGGGCCTATGGAATTCATTAATGATGTAATGGGTTTATGGGGTTACAATTAGGCTTTTATATTTGGTAACTACTTGTTAACCAAGTTAGGGTATCCCTATATATACATAGCCATGTTAGGGTTATTGTATAAGTGAGAAGGATTATTGTAATTGAGTTTTGTGTAGTTTCTTGATTATAATAATACGTGAGTTCTAACCTAAATATTGTGTGCTCGTTTGTGTTTCCGTTATCAATTCGTTCTTGATAGGGAAGAATGACTTGATTAATTGCTCTAGGAAATTAAATTGTGGACCTCGTTGTGGGAGTGGGGGTGACAAGGCCACAACGAAGTGAACACCGCTCCCATCTTGTTTACGTCTTCGTTTACGCGAGCCAGTGATATATTTAACGGGTTATTTGGCACAACTTTCAATAATAGCCGTTGTTAACGGCTATATACAAAAAAAATTAATTAATTTATTAATTCAATCCATATCCTTATTTAAACATGACCATATCTTAAAACTTAACACAACTCCACAACCAATTTATCAATTCCTCTTTAAACCACCACTTTATATGGAGTAATCAAATTCTCAACCGATAATTAGAGTAGGGTCATGAAGATGGACCCATGAAGAAGATGTAGTGTTAACAAATGCTTGGGTCTATGAATTTAGAGATTTAATGTATGTTTTATGGTTTGTTATGAATGATGTATTTTTTATTAATCAACTTGTAAGTTTTAATTGTAACAATACACTCATTTTCCTGCTTGTTTAAAAAATAACGATCCCCCTCAACCTACTTAAATTGGATGTTTCTAATATAATTAAAAAAAATGTATGCATTAACTTCAACCACCAAAATATTACATGCACCTGCTCATTTATTTTTCTCAACATACTCATTTTTAACTCATTCATTCAACACCCATTCATGAATCAAAGAGAAAGAGTTGATGTGAGTTTCTTTTTCAAAAATTTCCAATGCTAACGGAAATTTGGCAGAAATTTGCATTGCTAAAGGGAACTTGGCAAAAAATTTTATTGCTAGTGGCAATTTGGCGGAAATTTTCATTACTAACAACTTGACAAAAACATGGTAGAAGTCGCCGTTAGTAACGAATGCTTGGTTAACAAATTCTCAACCGATAATTAGAGTAGGGTCATGAAGATGGACCCATGAAGAAGATATAGTGTTAACAAATGCTTAGGTCTATGAATTTAGAGATTTAATGTATGTTTTATGGTTTGTTATGAATGATGTATTTTTTATTAATCAACTTGTAAGTTTTAATTGTAACAATACACTCATTTTCCTGCTTGTTTAAAAAATAACGATCCCCCTCAACCTACTTAAATTGGATGTTTCTAATATAATGAAAAAAAATGTATGCATTAACTTCAACCACCAAAATATTACATGCACCTGCTCATTTATTTTTCTCAACTTACTCATTTTTAACTCATTCATTCAACACCCACTCATGAATCAAAGAGAAAGAGTTGATGTGAGTTTCTTTTTCAAAAATTTCCAATGCTAACGGAAATTTGGCAGAAATTTGCATTGCTAAAGGGAACTTGGCAAAAAATTTTATTGCTAGTGGCAACTTGGCGGAAATTTTCATTACTAACAACTTGACAAAAACATGGTAGAAGTCGCCGTTAGTAACGACGAATCGTACATCCTAATAATTTGAATCTTGCATTCCCTTACCAACTCTATTGGGTCCTTCAAATTGCCATTACTAACGGAGATTACATCATGCTTAAAAACTTTGAAACCCGATCCTTAGTTGTAAAAGGGGTTTCTTCATTAGCATCAGGTTTGCAAAAAAAAAAAAAAAAGAGCTCGTGGGCAGTGGCGATGGATATTGAGGGGCCAAGGGGTTGCCCAACTCCCTCCCCCCACCCCACCTGTTTTTTCGTGCATCAGTGTAAATTTAGTTGCTTTCCGTACGAAAATTTTTATACGTAGTGTATATTTACCTTTTTTGACCAAAAATTTGAGTCTGACCCCCATCGTTTATGAATTTTTAAATACATTTTTAACCAGCCCCCCCCCCCCCCCCCGCGACATTCGTGTTCAAGCTTCTTTACTGCTCGTGGCTACAGTATTTACGATATGTGGTTCATGATTTTCTGAGTAAGTAAAGAACAGGATAAGGTGGTTGTTAAGAAACTTGTAGGAGGTGGATAGTTGAGAATATGGGAGCAGGAAAGTGTTTAATTTCTTCAAAGGTTACATGACAAAGTAAGATTACTTTGTCGGTTGATCAATAGTAGCTATGATAACCACGGAAATTCTCGGGATAGCTGAAGAAAACACATCGGATGGATAGGTTGGTCAATTTGTAAAGTGGAGTAACAGTGGCTTTAGGTTAACAAGCGCACCCGAAGACACGGAGATGGTCGTATATCGGTTGTCGAAGGTAAAAGTAAACGCGGGGTTCTAAAGGAATGTGATCATATCAATTAATTATGAAAGAACAAATCATGTTTGGTTAATATGTTGGGATGATTGCCTCCACAAATTAGTTTGCATGTAATTATATCTCTACTATATATAAAGCATGAGTTAGTGACCTCTTAAATTTTAAGAGGTACCTAACTTGTTGCTTATTGTACAACATGCTATGCATAAATTTAAGAAATTTTAAGGGTAATGTTGTCTTTATAGCACTTTTAGTTTCTTACATAATAGTTTCAATTTTAGTCCTCTAACTTTAATAACGTTATGTTAATTTATATAATAATTACACATCTACCCCTTATTTAAAGCAAACTACCTCCACGACTTTTAAACGTTCATAACTTTTTCACACTTTAATATTTTTGTAACAAAACTATTCTATAAAAACGAACATTTTATTCTCTTTAATTTGAGTATGATATTGCTAGAGTTTATTAATTTATAAAAATTAACATTTACGTGTTACCGGTTTGTAACGATAATGGGTAAAGTCGGGCGGTTCGAATCATGAGTCAAAATGAATTAGAGTCGGAACATGTCAATACAAAAGCTGGTTAATTTGGTTCGGGTGGGGATGGGTTCAGGTCGAAAGGGGTCATGTCAAAAGGGTATCCGGTCGAAACGGTTTTCGAGTTAAAACGGTGTATGGTCCAGATGGGTTTCGGGTCAAAACAGGTTGGTTTGAAAATTGATTTATTTGAAATTGTTGTACATTTTAGGCATTAGTTCCGTGATGACATTGTTTACACGTACCATACCCGATAAACACGTGTCCAACACCACGTAACGAGCATTACCCAACCTTGGTAAGCGCCCAACACCACATAACGCATAAGTAATCAACGTGAGTTACACTCATGAATTCGGTTAAGCATGTAACATGCATTCAGGTGACGGTTAGGCATGTTCAACTGTCATTTACACACGTACTGGCTTTGCACGTGTTAGGCATCCAATTTCGAGTTACGAACGCCCCGTCATCGGTTTGTGCACGTACTCCGCTGCGTAGCGCGGGCACCTGACTAGTATATATATTAAATAGAGGATTTTATCCTCCTCACATACCTACTATTAATTTTACCACTCAATATTTTAATAGTTTATTAATTATTATAACTACTTAATCACTAATCGTAATTCCATAAATCAAAATAATGGTTTTTATTTTCTTTATTTTTATTCAACTAACTAAAATATTTATCAAACTATATTTTTAAACACAAAATTTTAGCAAGTGTCAGCTTTACATGTTTTATTTGCCGGTTAAACGATTTTCTTATTTTATATAGTTCGCCTCTACAATGACCGAAAATTTTTTCATAATTTAAAATATCTCATCGTCGCACGATTTTATATCCGCGTATCAATGTTTGATGCCTAGCATTTATAATATTTTTATTGGCTTACTAATATATGTATATGAATTTGTGTCGGTAACGCTAATACTAACCGAATTTGTATGGGTCCGCAGCTGTAATGTACCGGTTTTTTCGGTTCTACATATGATAATTTGTGGTATTTTGGCATTGACATATTTATTTCTTTTGTTTAGTTTCAATGTCGTAACTTGATACAGACTGACTTCGCATCAACTTGCAGCGAGTTTATGGTTTAACGTTTTTAGTTATGTTTTTTTTTGTTTGATTTAACGGTTCCGCCGCGAAGCACAGGGTCCTGAAAACTCGTTTATATTTAATAGTATCCCTAAACATTACTCATTGCATTGTATTTATATCTTTTATTGTAATTGAACAATTTATGGTTTCATTGTATATTCAAAACGTTAATATGGTATCACAACACATATCTCCAATTAGAAAACTTTTGATCCAATTAGCCTACAAACTACCGTTCACCACCTAATTTTAATTTCTTTTCCGACAACCTATATGTTTCTTTTCTGGGCACTATGATCCCACCATCTCAGCCGAAATCCCTTAAAAAAAGCTAGGAAGAAAAACACCTCTACCTACATCACCATTACAATGGTTACTTTTTTTTGTAACAACGTGAAAATTTTGAGTTCAAAGTATCAACTTTTCAAAGTCTAGGGATTAAAATTGCCAAATTCTAAAATTGAGGGTTAAAAATAAAAAATCTGATTTCTTGTCCTATCGCGCTACGCGATGGACAAAAGGAAAAGCCCATCGCGTACCGCGATGGAGCTTCTGACACGTTGTGACACGTGTGCCACGTGGCACATGGTGGCACTATGTGCTGCCACGTGTCACCACGTGGCAACACTGCCGCCACGTGTCGCCACGTGGAGCGGCGCCTGCCACTTGTCAACACGTGGCAGGTCTACGTTGTGACTCAGCTGACCTATATCGCGGTACGCGATAGGTCAGCCCAGGGACCCATCGCGTACCGCGATGGGAACCAAATTGAGCTCTATAAATAGCGGCCAAGGGCAGATCATTTCCAAATCCCAAAACCTGCTCTCACATCTCTCTACTCTCTCTCTAGAATACCTTGAAATTCGTGCCTCGTTTCCTCGATAAGCGTGCCTTGAATCTCTCGTTTGTGTAACCGACGTTTCCTTAGAGTTTATGCTACCCTCCACCCACATACCAAATCGGTGTTGTTAAAATGGCAATGAATCTCGATAAGCGTGTTGTCGAGAGTTGAAGTTTGGCGTTATCGTTTGACGACCAAAAGAGATCAAGCGGCGTTGGAGTGCTGCTCAAAGTCCCTAGAGTTTCTATACGCCAACAAGGTTAGGCGTAATAATATATTCAATATAATTCAATATTATATTCAAGGCTGTGGCCTTAAGTCGAGGTTATACTCGATACCTCGATAAAAGAAAAGAAAAGAAAACATAACAAAGAAACGAATGAAAGTTTGATTATTGAATATTGTAATACATATATATGTGTGTAAGTACATATGATTATATTCTTTGTTATGAAAATATTATTTAATGAATAAAGAGTATTCTTAAATAATAAAAGAAAATAATTACGTTTCTTAGAGAAGAATAAACGTCGGGTTTTTATTATAAACTAAAGGTTTATAAATTACTTTTAAACTAAAAGGTTTTCAAGTAAATAAGAATTGAACTAAAGGTTCAATCGAGGATTGAGATATAAGACTAAAGGTCTTAAGCCGGATCGTGTATGCGACTAACAAATATTTATACTCGTAACTATAGGTTCGAGATAAAGAAAGGGAAAGACCCTTGGACGGTGAGTGAAGCCGATCCTAAAGAGACAAGGTGAATACGCCCCTAAACTTTTAAACTTGTTTTCAAATGAGTCAAACTTGTTATGTGAAATTGTTTACAAGGAACTATGTGTTCCTAAAATCGTTAGGAAAGCTAAAGGGAAAGGTCCCGAGAACGAGCGAGATGAAGAAATTCCTGAAAAATATATGAACAAAATTCAAAAGATGATTAGGAAAGCTGTTAGGGAAGAATCCGAGTTTAGATCTTAATCTAGACATTCCCGAACTGTTAACCCTTCCGTTCATCCCTCGAAATCCGTGAAATCCCGTCCGAAACCCTCTCATGAAAAGGAAAGTTTTCATGAATCTAACGCCGACGGTGGAGTTAGAAAAGAGTTCAAGAAACTCAAAGTTAGTGGGTGTACGTTCAAGGATTTTAAGTACTATGGACCGAAAGAGTTCCATGATGATATGGGAGCTATCACAACCGTGAGATGGCTCGAAGAGATGGAGACTATTGTTATAACAAGTAAGTGTTCTGAGGAGGAGAAAATCCAGTACTCTGCCCTGATGTTTAAGGGAGAGGCGCATGAGTGGTGGAATGCGTTTAAAGCCAAACGCATGAGAAGAGTTTAATGAGAAGAGATGTGATGTACGGCCTGACATGAGAAGAGTTTAAAGCCATGGTGATGGGAAAGTTCTGTCCCATGCATGAAACCGACCAAATCCAAACGAAATTCCTTAATCATAAGGTCGTAGGGACAAATCTTCGTGAATACAACACTAAATTCCTTGAGTACTGTCGCCTTGTTCCCCATCTGGTTAACCCAGAGTCCAGCAAAGTCACAAGATACATATGGGGACTACCGCGGGAAATTCGCGACATGGTGAGGTCTCACCTGCCTTAAACCGCTGACTCTGCAATGGAGTTAGTTGGTTACTTGATGGGCGGCATAGTCCGCAATAAAGAGGAGGATAAGAAGGTCACGCCGACGACTAATCAAGGGAGGACAGGAGGGAGCGCCAACTTCAAAGGCAAAGGCGCTAGTCAAAGTAGATTCAACTCGAATACTACTTTATGCAAGACATGTAGGAGATATCACAAGGGTCTATGCAATTTCGCCCCATCTCCTAAAGTCTGTGAATCCTGTAACCGTACGGGACATGATGCTGTTAATTGCTGGAAAAAGAAGATGATTTGCTTTAACTGCAAGGAGATGGGCCATTTAAGTTTTGAGTGCCCAAAGAACAAACCTGTTGCTGGTAGTGTGGTTGGAAGTGGCCAGAACAAAAAAGGAAACGCTCGAGTCTTCATACTCGACACAAAGAAAGTCGCTGACGTGCCGGAAACCATCACCGATACGTTTCTAGTCAACGACACCTATGCTAGAGTTTTATTCGATTCGGGTGCAAATTTAAGTTTTATAGATTATAGTTTCTGTAGTCTATTAAACGAACCATTAACTAAATTAGATAAAAATCTAAGCGTCGAGACTTCTAGTGGCGAAATAGTTAAAATCTCCGAAGCCCTTGAAAACGGAAAAATACTTCTAGCTGGTTATATTCTGCCTATTTGTTTGTTACCTATGAGTCTGGCTGGTTTTGATATTGTACTTGATATGGATTGGTTATCCGATAACCATGCTCGTATCATCTGCAATAACAAAACTGTTGAACTTCAAGCTCCTGATAAATGAACGATTCGAATTGAAGGAGACAAAGACGCTGGCCAAGTTAGCATAATTTCTATGATTAGGGCTAGCAAATGTTTGAATCAAGGATGCCTCACATTCATGGCCTATGTTACTGAAGAGTCAAAGCCAAAAGAAATCAAAGACGTTCCTATCGTTTCCGACTTTTCCGATGTCTTTCCTGATGAACTTCCCGGAATCCCTCCCGATCGTGAAGTAGAGTTTAGGATCAATCTTATTCCCGGTACTGCTCCGATCGCCAAAGCTCCGTATCGCTTAGCGCCAACCGAGATGAAGGAGTTAAAGAAACAACTTGATGAGTTATTGGAAAAATGTTTCGTTCGACCGAGTTCGTCGCCTTGGGGAGCGCCAATTCTATTCGTCAAGAAAAAGGATGGTTCCATGTGAATGTGTATCGATTATTGTGCGTTAAACAAAGTCACAATCAAAAACCGATATCCACTCCCTCGTATCGATGATCTTTTCGACCAACTTTAAGGTGCTAGCTATTTTTCTAAAATCGATATTCGTTCCGGCTATCACCAACTCAAAGTCCAATCCGAAGACATTCCGAAAACTGCTTTTCGAACAAGGTATGGACATTAAGAGTTCACGGTTATGCCGTTTGGACTTACTAATGCTCCGGCCGCATTCATGGACATGATGAACCGAATATGCAAACCTTACTTGGATAAATTTGTTATCGTCTTCATCGACGACATACTTATTTATTCTAAGTCCAAGGCCGATCATGAAATTCATCTCCGAACATTGCTTGAAATTCTTAGAACCGAGAAGTTGTACGCCAATTTCTCGAAATGCGAGTTCTGGTTGCACGATGTACAATTTCTTGGTCACATCATCAATGTCAACGGTATTCAAGTGGACCCCGCTAAGACTGAAGCTATCTCTAAGTGGGAGGTCCCGAAGTCGCCAACCGAGATCCGAAGTTTCTTAGGATTGGCCGGCTACTACCGTAGGTTCATCGAAAACTTTTCTCGTATCGCCGTTCCCCTAACCTCATTAACTCGTAAGAACATTAAGTATGAATGGGGAACGAAGCAACAAGAGACGTTCGATATACTTAACCAAAAGCTCACCCAAGCACCTATCTTGGCTTTTCCAGAAGGTACTGAGGATTTTGTAGTATTTAGTGACGCATCACACTCGGGTTTGGGATGCGTACTAATGCAACGCAAGAAAGTAATCGCTTACGCCTCTCGTCAACTCAAAGTACACGAGGAGAACTACACGATTCACGATCTAGAGTTAGGCGCCATAATCTTTGCACTTAAGATATGGAGGCACTATCTCTATGGAGTTAGATTTACCGTGTACACTGATCATAAGAGCTTGAAACACATCTTTGATCAAAAGGAGCTCAACATGCGCCAACGGGGATGGATGGCCTGACATGAGAAGAGTTTAAAGCCTATAAGTCTTAAAATTTTATCCTTATAATTCTTAAAAGTTTTGTTAACAAAAGTTATGTTTTGATCCTTAAAATTTTATAAGTCTTCCGCAAACTAACGCAACTCTGATTTATTTACAATATTGGTACCAACTATTGGTCACGCTCCTAGGCCTAAGATGGGGGCGTGACATCTTTAAACACAATTAATTCTTTGTTTATATTAGTTAAGTTTTACAAAACTGCCGCAAACCATCATTTTTCCCGCGAACTCTACATTTTATCTTCTATCTTTTGTTTCATTCACCCTATCAAAAAAAAAAAAACAAAAAACAAAAAAAACCAACAAAATATATCTTATTTTACTTCATTTCCATTTGCATCTTCAACTTCTTCTATTTTTTACGTACCATAAACAACCACTTTGAAACAAAATTGGACTTATCCTGTGGTCATCCATCTTGCGAGAGCATATAAAAAATGTGATCAAATCAATTAATTATGAAAGAGCAAATCATGATTGCTCAGTATGCTGGAGTGATTACCTCCACAAATTAGTTTGCATATAATTTGTATTTAATAGTATCCTTACATATTAGTCATTTTATTGTATTATATCTCTTATTGTAATTGAACAATTTGTGGTTTCATAGTATATTCAAAACACTAATATGATTGAGACACGTAGTAGTGTGGAAGACTTCAACACAAAAGTAGGTGGGTGGGCGCATGCGCATAGGTATGTAGGGTTCAGGTGAAGGAATACACATAGGGGAACGGGTTCGGCTTGTGATTACTTGTTTTTCTTTAGTGTATTTTGACATCGAACTCGTAGAAAACCCAAATCTAAGTGATAAACAATTGGTTGTCCGTCCCTCGAAATTTTCCGAACCCTTAGGAAAAAGTTTATGCCAACGCCACTGGTGCAAATAGATAAATATCACCTATACTATTGTGGCGGGAAAGGAGGGCTAAGTCTAGTATTCCTTCACAAAAGAACTATAAAAGAAAAACATATCAAAATTAATGGATTTTTGTTATCATTAGTAAACTTTGGAATAGATAAAAGATTTCTAATTATGCGAGGAGCACGTGTAATCTATACGATATAATATATATATATATATATATATATAGGAGTAAGTGACCTTTTTAATTTAAAAGGTACCTTTATTGTTAAAACATGGTTTTTTAAAACATTATACATTCAGAAATAGTTACAATAATGGTCATTCAATTTCATATCAAATTTTGTTAATTTATTAAATAGTTACACACTTAATCATTATTTTAAACCAACTACTCTCGCCACCTTTTAACGACCATAATGTTTTCACATGTCAATATTTTTTTTAAAAAAATTACACCATAAAAAGGAGTCCACATTCTCGATTGAAATGTTAATTTGATCATAATTTTTTGTAACAGTCCATGATCGAGTCGTACGGTGTGAGATATTCATACAACTCCATTGATGAAGGTTTTGTCCTGGCTTCATATATTTTTATCATCTATAATTGTTTCCATTTTTTTTTCAATAAAAAAAACAGTTGCTTCATTGCCAACATAAATTGTACTGCTTAAAATTGATTATTGAGACCGACATTTTATCGATTCAAGTTGATTCGACTCGTTAACAAACTCTAATCATACAATGTTTTAGTGAATTCCAAGCTCTTCGCTAATAGGTTTATCAGTAAGCAGCCAATTGAGCAAAGTTAATTGGTGTCACAAATTGCTTGCCACCACTGTATAGAGTCGTGGCTGCAAGCTCGGAAGCATATTGTGTCGGATGGTACAAGTCCCAAAAGAGATATTCGTCACGATTTGAATATAGATTTGCATCTGGGGTACAACTCCTTTCCGCATTCAGCCATCCTTCGCCACAACATGCCGTGTCAATGGATGTAAAATCTGCAAAGAATCAAATTTAGCTTGTTAAGTTGAGAGAACATATATAGAGCATGGTATGATATAGGCTTGAATCATGCTTCAACTAGTTTCGGCTATATGCTCCGAAAGGCAACATTTCCAGCGCAAAGCTACTATTACCTGAATTCATTGCTTAATATGGTACTGACAGGATCCTATGAGTTTTCTGATAACGAATTCTAATACAAAAAAAAAAAAAAGAATGTGGCCTATTTAAGTGTTTTATTATTATACTTACTAAAGAGTTGCGGATGATCGATGACGTTGATGGTCATTTCGTATGAATTTCCAAGTGCGTACTTCATATCCGGCAGCTTATAAGACAGTTGCTTCAAGAGAGTGTCAAGTGACGAATGAAAAGCTCGAGCAAAAGTGTTTTCAATCTCCAAGCATCCACCTGTCCCATTGTTAATTCTTTGTGATGGGCAACATCCGATCGGTGGTATGCTTATTATCCCGAATTTCCTTGCTCCGAGGTTGTACAATGCCTTTACAGGTTCAGAACTACTTAGTTTTATTCAAACGTTTTCAAAGTAGCATGGAATACATATTTGGTTAGAAAGCATTTATTGTACTTACATTTATGTGACCCTCATAAGCTGTAACTAATAAATTAATGAAAACATCAGGATCAACCTTGCTTTTGTTTTCAAAATAGGCAAAAATATCGTTGCTCCCAGTGCTGATCGCAATCACCGATTTTGCGAGTATGTGCATTGCCATGTCTCGACCCTTTAAGTACGTTAGAAGGCTGCACACACTCTCGAATTGCTTGATTTGCTCGGACATAGGTACAATATTCTGTTCAAAATTTCAACATATTAGTGGGACAAAATGAATTTCATATATTTTCTAGGAAAAATGAATTCTAATAATCCAAAACTATGACTAGTTAGCTAATAATGACACTTATAATTTTCGCTTTCGTTTCCTGATCAATTTATCTTACTAAAAGTTAGTAGTGTAAGACTATAATCGGTCAGATCATCAGTATGAATAATTTATTATCGATATGTAGGTATATATAGAACTTGGATTATTTTTAACCAATTTGAATGTGTTCTATGATACAAACATAATAAAAGAAAATGTACCAGATCTTTTCCAGTCACGTCTAGAAGACCAGATGCCGCAGAAGCGAAGTTGACGCCTCTAAACATTTTAGTAGTGAATCCTCTTTTTTAAAAAAACAAGTACGGTTGTGGGCTTCTGGAATGTCCTAAAAGCTTAGCTGCATTCAAGCATATTATCGTGTTAGAACCAACAAAACAAATAACATTGGATGTTTATAATCATTACACTACGACTCAATCAAGTTGTCATACTAACATAGAAAATCAGCACTGTTAAGGCCGTTGCTGAATCGTCCAGTGGGTTTCGAATGGAAAAAATCAATCCCATTGTGAGGGAAATCAGCTCGTATTTTGGTTGCGGGCAAGAAAGAATTCGTTCCAGCATCAGCCGTCGAGTCACCGAATATGAAAATGGGAGGCGTGGGCTTGGTGGAATAAGAGATTTGTAAAATATGCAAAAATGTTGCAATGAAAACAATATAAGAAAGGACGTTTGTTTTCTCCATAATAAGATATTAAGATAGTTTTGATGTATTTGCAATAATGATTTGAGTAACTTTAAGGAAAAGTTATGTTATTTATAGATATTGATCGTTGGTATGATAAAAGCTTTGATGGTTTCTTACTTCGAATTAATCGATGAAGATAGGAAAAGGTATGTTAAAAAGGACAAATAGTTGTAATAGATAAATGGGAACCCTTAGATAATCGTTTTGCAAAGAAAATTGCCGGCTCAAATAACGAAAACAAACAACAGTGAAGTAGCCAAATAGATTTGATTTGGACAAATTTCTTTTATCGTTTATAAATGATCACCTTTTGCAATTTGACCAGGTCGTTTTAGTGACTTTTTCAAAATTACAATTTATCAAAGGATCCTTTTTTTTTAAATTCCGGGAACGAATCAAGTGGGGACGCAGCGGGGCCTGAGCTTAGAGGATTATAGAGCACATGGCTACACACCATGGTGTTAGGGGTTCGAATCCCTCCTCGCCCACAACTGACCCAAAAGGGAAGAGTCTTTCCCTCTGAGGTAGGAAAATCATGATCGGGAATTCGGGATAGTGGACCTAAATCTATGGAACTTGGATGTGGGTCTTTTGTTTTTGTCGAAATAGAATGACATTCTTTATTATTTATTATAAATGAGTGAAGCATTACATATAGTATGTTCATCTAGGGATGGCAATGGGTCGGGTGTAGGCATTCCAAAACCCATACCCGGTTATGAAAGTCCATCCCAAACCCGTCGGGTTTTAATCGGGTAATTACCCATCAGGTTTCGGGTTTACAATCGGGTTTTGTCAAAAGACATGTTGGGTATACTTGGCCTAAAACCCATCCGCATTCTATTGGGTTTTGACAAAATATAACTAATCGATCACAAATAATGATTACCATAAAAATAAAATGTCTCAAATAATTATTATAAACAAGTTTCAACAGATAATATATTTAAAATATTTACAGTATACTATATATAAACATAAAAAAAAGTTATGTCGGTTAATATCGGGTATATAATCGGGTAAATTGGTTAATGTTGTCGGGTAATTGGGTATATTACAAATCCCAAACCCTAATAGGTCGCGTATTACCCGCCCCAATTATGCCAGGTTTCGGGTTTCCTTATCGGGTTCGGGTTTCATTGCTATCCCTATGTTCATCCCCAATCAATACATTTTTTTTTGTTTTAGGTGTCTGTAACTCTTCCTCAGTCATGGGGCGGAATAAACACCTCTAACTGAGGTATAAATAGTCAATTTTGAAAGAACTTATTGTCAACTTTTTTTTAGTTATGAAATATTGTTTTAAAGTCTTTTAGTAATATTTAAATCCAACAAAAGTCATGATATATCAAACAGTCATCAGCCCAAGTCTTAGGTTCTGGCAATTAATTGACTTGTCAGCGTCAAGAACTCTTTTGGAAACAATAGCTCATCAGCGACACTCAACTGAGCATCAATATTTAAGCTGTTCATTGAAACTAAAGTTCTTAGTAATTTTGAGCCCATCAAAGACACACAAAGAAAGAGAGAGTGATGCTATCATGGATGTTCCATCTTCAATCATGGATAGGGTTGAAATAACTCGTCATTCAAATTAACTTGCTTGAAATCGGCTCGGTTTGTACATGATCAAGTTCAAGCCGAAGTTGGATCGCTCATTACCTCGCTCATATTGTATTAGTTAATATATTATATACATTATTGATATTTTATAAACTAAATATAAAATACATACTTAAAGCCATTAATTAAATTTTCACCCACTCCACCTGTTAAAGAAGTGCCTTCCGAACAAAGTGTCACACTTTGGAAACTAAACTACAAATTCGCAGTTAAAGAACTAAAAGAATCACAAAATAAACGCTTCAACAAATTCATCCTAAATTGTCGAGATACATCCATATGTATGCTTAACATCCATTTTTATTTCATTTACAAACCGAATATCTTTAAGTTTTGGTTATATATTTTGCCATGACTAAAAGTCCCATGCTCACTATTACTATAGTTGTTACAACCGTTATTTGTTCATTGAGCTTGTCGAATGCAGGATCTCCAGCTGTTTTCATACTCGGGGACTCATTGCTTGACGTTGGAACGAATAATTTCGTATTAAAGGCCATAGGAAAAGCAAAATACCCTCACTATGGCATCGACTTTTTCAACTCGACACCTAGTGGAAGGTTTAGCAATGGTTTAAACATGGCTGATTTCATCGGTAATGGTGCATAATTTAAATAAATCAAGGGTGACAATTTCCGACACGATACAAAAAGAATTATGTTTTGGTTTGTCATATCTAATCCATTTAATAAACATGTTGTGTTTGGGTTTACTTGAACATATTGATCCACTAACCTTTTTTAATTAAACTTGTTTAACCTATTTATTATAGCCCACCAACCTGATTAGTATGTTTAGATAAATTAGTTAAACGGTTTGTGCTCGTGTTTCACAATTTAAGTGTGTCATGTCAGGTCAATGTTTATTACACGGATAAATATACGAGACATGTTTGGGTTGAAGAATTCAACCTGTCAACCCGCCAAATGACATGATTTTCACCCAATAATATATAATGTTTCAAGATGTTTATTTGTTTTTTTTATTATTGAATGGTCAGCTAGAGTAGTATTCGGGAATTCTGTGACTAGCCCACCAGCATACCTATCGTTTTTTTATGGCGGAGTATATTCGGAGAAGAGGCTCGCCAATGCCATAGACTTTACCCCGAGGAGACGTTGGAGACGCCCTACTAATCGCTTACAACCCGTCTCGTTGGTAGGACGGGAGAATCCGGCCATAGGAGCAAACTTTGCTTCGTCAGGAACGGCTATTCTTGACATCAACAGCGCAGTAGATGTAAGATTTCGAATTCTTTATTTAACCTAAACATTTATTAATAAGTAAACGTCAGCCGTATTAATAGAAGTCTCAGATTTAAAATGACTCGTTTGAGCCACGATCTATATCATATCATATCATATCTCATCTATTCGTAAATAGTAAGTTATTAAGTTATATTATGCTAATCGTATATATGTTTTTGTCAGCAAGCATTGCCACTATCCGAGCAAGTCGCACAAGTAATGTATATCCATGGGAACCTGTCGGGAACAATCGGCTCTTGGAAGACACAAGTGTTATTTGCAAAATCACCTTTTTTTCTAGGAGTGGGTAACAATGATGTACACTTTTTCGCTTTGTTTCGAGCCAAATTGAATCAGGAAGAGTATATTGATTCACTCGTCCAAACTTACAATTACACCCTACATACTCTATATAACCTCGGAGTAAGGAAGTTTGGGATTATTGGAGTGCCATATATTGGTTGTAGTCCGTTGATGAGAGTAACTACTTTGCACGGGAATTGTTCCGATATAGCCAACGCTTTGGCGCGACAGTTGAATGAAGGAATCGAACATATGTTGCAGGATATGATGGCTAGTTTAAAGGGATGATCTATTCGTTTGGAAATACGTACGACACGCTATATGACTTGTACGAGACCCCAGAACAATTCAGTAAGTATTGACATTGAGCAATACCGCTAATGATCCACAATGTTATATATCACTTCGTGCCAAGTTTTCTAACATTAATAAATGTACGCTTTCTTTTTTTCCTCAGATATAACGAATGTGAAGGATGCGTGTTGTGGATTGGGACGGTTTAATGCGTTTACCAATTGCCATTGAAGAAACACTAAGTGAACCCTGGACAGATTATAGATAATCTGGGGGTTAAGTAATGTTTCCCACGAGGATGAGGTCCAGCAGAGAGTTGTTCTTCAGGGGACCTGCAAAACAGACACCGTAAGCTCGTCACTGAGAAGGGGGGGGGGGTTCCTCCTTGTGACCACCCTCCGGCGTGAGAATCAGACTAGATTGCTCTGAATATAGTGTATATTAAGAGATTGCTAGATAAGATTGAGATATCAGATGATGATGTCCTTACCATTCCAAGGTGTTGGAGTATTTATAGCCGAAGGTAGGTTTCCTAGAAGGTACAGCCGGCTGAATAATATTCCTGTTCCACCAACAGTGGACTACGCACAGGCCATGCTGGTTGGTGGATAGGCTACGGCCAACAGTAAAGGTCGGCTGTATACTGTTCCTTTACTGCCGGCTACGCACTGTTCCACCAACTGTAGGCTGCGCACGTCCCATCGTAAGGGTTGGTGAGTAGGCAGCGGCTAATAGTGACAAACAGTACTAGAGGGTGCTCCTCCTCGTATTGTTGTCGGTGAGCTGTCACCCTGTGATTGGTTCATGGGCTGTTCTGGTCAATTTGTCTGTTCCGCCCATACCTTAGTAGGTATAGTACGAAAGACATTCCAGAAGCATACGGACTGGCTCATTTAGGCGGGAGTATTCCCGCCTTGCTCATTCCTTCATGTGACTACTGAAGTAGCTGATGCCTTGTGCGTGTAGCCTTGCTGTTAGTGCCGGGTAGCCTTCCCTGATGGCTTGTATCCGCAGCTGCGGGAACAGGCGGGGTACTCCACCATTGGGAGGCTTTCCCTGCGGGTACAGCTGGCGTACTGCGCGTAAGGTTCTTTGAGCATGGTGGGTCCTGCTGGAGCAGTTGGTCATTGCGCAGACGTCCCTGTTCAAGGTGAGTCTTGCGGGTCCAACTGGGCTCTGCTGGGACCTACCTCTTCAAGTCCCCCCAGTCCAATGTTCTTCTCATGAGTTATTAATAAGTGAGGTGAACTTTTGGACTTAGCTAGGGGTTTTGAAAAGGGTTTAGTTTTTAGGTTTTCCGTGGTGATTCTTCCCGCGGTTTTCCTGATGTCACGCAGAAATTCCCGACTTTTCTGCTTGATCTTTGGGTGTGAAGCGGGTAGGTTTGTAACCTCCTCGCACGTCAGGAGCGTTGAGTCCCACTTGTGTGGATTCTCCATGGGGTCTTGGTAGTTTTCAACATAGTGATCAATTATGCTAAAACCACCAATTCCATCTTGGAGTTTCAAACAATATAGTTCTCGACGTTCCCGTCATGCGGGGATGTTATTCCCGTTTCCGAAAACATGGCCCAGAAGATCCTTCTTGGTTTGAATTCCCTGCAGAGTACTAAGTATGTGAAGGGTTTTGCCTTGACACTGTACCCGCACTTGTCTTACGGTTACTTTACTTCCAAGGTATTCCTGGCGTCAATTCCCTGCAGAGTGCTAAGTATGTGAAGGGTTTTGCCTTGACACTGTACCCGCACCCGTCTTATGGTTACTTGGTTGCCAAGGTAAGGGGTATTTTCCCGCTTACTTTTGAATCTTTTTGAATTTTGAATTTCGAAATTCGAAGAGTTGGTGGAAAGATAAGAACAGTCCAAACATCTGAAACGTCGTGCGACGGTTTCTTCTGACTGTGTTAGGACGTGCAGGAAGTTATGGTGACGTGACAGTACATGGTCATTCCAGACGCTTTTTCAGGCGCGTGGGCGCGATTTTTCGGGCGCGTGGCCGCGAAATTAATGGTATGCGTCCTGTCAACAGCTGTTGCCAGCTTGCTTTTCGCCACGTGTCATAGTTTCATTGCACCTTTGATTTCTCTCTCCTCCACATTAAATTCATCGCATTA
Source organism: Bidens hawaiensis (assembly GCF_021521415.1). Lineage (NCBI taxonomy): Eukaryota > Viridiplantae > Streptophyta > Magnoliopsida > Asterales > Asteraceae > Bidens > Bidens hawaiensis. The sequence goes on from NW_027491697.1 coordinate 786,466, forward strand.
ATTGCGATTAGTATATAAAGGGGGAGAGGTTTCTTTGTAATCCACACTTTCACTCTTCTCTTCATCTTCTAAGCTATTTCCGGCGAATACTCATCCTTTTCAGGCAAGCATTCTCCCGAAATCGTTTTCTTCTTTTACAAGATGTCTCGTGATCTCGATTCTACAGCTGATGACAAGAGTACTGCTGGTGAGTGCCAGTGTGCTCTGCCTGGCGATCTATATCGGTACGTCGTCAGGAAGTTCATGCTCGAGTCTCTCGAGCCTGAGTTTCCTGAACCCCATCAAACGGTGTACGATGCCCCCAGAGGCAAGATCGGGGTTTATGCTGCATTCTTTGTTTATGGGAATCTTAGGTTCCCATTGACAAAGTTTGTTTACCGTGTCCTTGAGAGGCACGGTGTTCATTTGACCGAGTTGCACCCCATGGCGATCGCCAAGATTCGCCACTTTGAGTGGGTGTGCCGGATTTTGGGCATTGAGCCTTATGTTGACCGCCTGATGACCTTCTACACTTGGAGGTGCATCCAGGGGTGGTATACCCTGATAACCCGAATCAAGGGTTTGAAGATTTGCGCGACCGAGCGCAGTCTTCGCGCGTGGAAGCGGGAGTTCTTCTTCATATCCGCTCGCGCCATCCCCCTTGCCATGAAGTTTAAGAACGGGCAAGCTCTTCCCAGCCTTCACGCCTCCAACTACGAGGAGGCGGAATGGTTTTCGAGGATTTCCCGGGTCCAATCTCCGGTTTACCGGTTTGCGGAGTCCGGGATGGTGATGTTGGGGATGAGCCGGGTGTGGAAGGCGGCTGATGCGCAAAAGGTTCCGATCGTCCTCGAATACGGTTCGAACTCTGTTCCTTACGGTATGCTTTTTTTCCTTTTGTTGATTCTGAATTTCATCTAACTTTTTTCCTGTTTATTTCAGAGGGAAACGACCTGCAGTCGCTCCTGAACCCGCGGGAGGCTGACGGTCCCGCTCGGATGGGTACTCGCGCTCTAGACGAGAACGAGTTGCCCATCCTAGAACAAACTGCGGATCGGTTCGTGGAGGTCTACCCGCTAGGCCACGAGATCCTGAGCGCCAGGCGGCCAGGTAAGGCGCTCTTCAACCCTCGACCCCTCAATGTTGAAACCTCTGCTGGAATTCCTCTAATCGTTTGTTCTGATGAGGAATCCGCAGATGGTCCTCCGTTGGTGCGGAAGAAGAAGGCTGCCGGCGGGAAGGGAAAGGAGGTGGCCTCCACTGCCGATCCAGCGCCTCGGTCTGATTCGGAGACCAAGAGCGAAGAGGTGGCGGGGAATCCCGGTGGTGATAAGACCACCGCTCCGGAGGCTGCGACTGTCACCTCCGGAGAGCCCAAGAAGACGACGGTAACCGGCGCAAAGAGGCTGGCTCCATCGGGTTCGTCCCCGCCTCTCCGTACCTTTAGGCTCAAGAAAACCCGTAAGTACAAACTTCCTTTATCTTTTAACTTCAGTTTAATATCGTTAACACTTATCTTCTTTACGCAGGCGTGGATGTTGACGCATTCCAGGGTGGAGCGCAGAGGAGTACCTCTCCGCCAATGACGATAGGCTTGGTCAGCCTACCTGAGGCGTCGACCCAGGCGCCTGCGCCTGCTTCCGCTGGTTCAGTTGCTCACTCCTTTGAGCCGACTGTTCCAGCTGAGATGACGTCACCGCCGGCTGTGAGTGCGATTTTTACAGCATCTTTCACTGAGCCGGCGGTCACTCTTGCTGCGGATTCCGCGGCACCGACCGCGGCGGCTGTTACCATGCCCCCGTCATCGGCAACGACGGCCGAAACATCAGGTACACATGGGGCTTCTCGCCAATCTCTGCCACCTTCCCATCTGCCTGACCTCTTGGATGGATTTCCCTTGGGTTCAGGTGATGGGTTCGGCGGCAATCGGCCTGTTATTGACCCTACAGGTGCGTAGGGTTCTTTTGGCCCTTTTCATATATTTTTTTTTTATCATTTTTTCCTAACTGCTTTATGTTTTTTGCAGTGTCGGATTCCAATGAAGTGTATGTTCCAAGATGGAACATTCGCCGAGGAACAACCCTTCGCACCCCTGTGGAGTGCGTGGAATGGGCTCGTCACGCTGCTCCCAGTGGTGCGTTGGGGGAAGCCATGGCTAGCTACCAGGAGGGTAGGCTAACCAATGAGCTTCGGGTTCTCCTAGCCCGGATGCAGCCGCGCGTCGAGCTGCTTTGTCGTGAAAACGACAAGTTAAAAGCAGCTCGCCTTAAAGAAGTGGCTCAGGCGCGGGCTGTCCGGGAGGAGAACCAAAGGCTTTCCGCAGTGGCTGCGGAAAAGGAGAAGGCCTTCAAGGCCCTCGAGGTTGAAGTTCAGGCTCGACTCGAGGCCCGTTCCAAGGCTGCCCAAGCTGTTAATGAACAGCTTCGGCTGGCTAAGGAAACTGCGAGGAACGCAACCGAGAGGGCCACCAAGGCTGAAGCTGTTGCTGAGCCTCTACGCGTGGAGAATGAAGAGCTTAAAGCCAAATTAGAGGCTCTTCAGCAGGCTCATGATGCCTTGGCGATGGAAGACGCCAAAAAGCTCCAGGAGATCTTGGACCAGAGGGGGGTGCTTGACCATACTGAGCGGAAGCTAAAGGGCGTCGAAGAGGCTGCGGCTAAAGAAGTGTTGCTTGCCAACCTTAACAAGAGTGAAGCCGAACGCGCCCATAACGAAGCTTAAGCTGCCCTCCAAGAAGCTCTGGTTGCCAAGGAATGGCTTCTTCGAGAAGCGTTGTCTCAGGTAAGCTTTCATGTCTTTACGCTTTTCTTTGTAAATAGAAAGGGTTCTGATACTTGTATATTTTCTTGTAGGTTGTGCATCGGGTCTTCTCAGAGACGTCTTATGACGATGCTATGAGCGCAGCCCTCAACGCTTCTCATGAGGATGGGGAAAGGGCCGGCTTCCTGCTTGGTCTAGGGTTCGTTGAGAAAGGCATCCCGCCTTCCAACTTCCCTTTGTACAATGTTGATACTGAAGCTGTTTACGACCAAGCAGTGAATCACTATGCCGCCTTCCCGCATCCGGTGGTGGAGAAGGTGAACGAAGTCGCTGCTGCTGATGATGGGCTTGCTATCCTTCGAGCTTTCCTTGAACCACCACGCTCTACTGATGGAGCGGGTCCAAGTGGAAGTGGTCCTGAAGCTTGATTCTGAAGATCCCTTTCCACCACTAGCGTAGATTTTTGCTTTTGTATAGCTCTTTGTAATATTTGAATTTTGATGAAATAAAGATTGTGTTTGTTCTTTGCCTTGTTTATTTTACGCATGTTTTAACTTAGCAATTTCTTTAGTACTTAGATAAGTTAACTTTTTAACGTGGTAAATTATAAGTTTGTTTCGCTTCCTCTTTCATGATTGTGCGGGTATGACCGTCACTTACACTTAGTAGGATGGCTTAACTTTACTTATATCTGACCTGCGTGGAAGTTTTCCTCATCTTTTCCTTTGAAATTTTCTAAGTGTTCAGAATAAGTTAACCTTTGAACGTGGTAGATGATAGGTTGAAGTTTTGCTTCCTTGTTCGTGATTGTGCGGGTAAGACCGTCACTTGCACTTACAAGGATGGCTAAACTTTACCTACATCTGACCTGCGTGTAGGTTTTCCTTAAAACTTGAGATTTTTAGCGTTGTGTTTATGCGGGTTTTGCCGCCTTCCACACGTAACGACTTACTTCTTCCCCCATTTATGCGGTGAATACCGGCACATCAGTGTGGGAAGTTCATAAGTATAAAGGTAAGGCTATCAACACATTGTGAAAGGAGAATCATTTCCATTAGAAGTGGCTCTAGGCCTTTTCTTTACAAGTTTGGAATTGATCTACATATAACATTTGCGTAATTGAGCTCCATTCCATGTTCTTGGGATGGGAGTGCCATCGAGCCTTTCGAGCCGGTATGCGCCCATTCCCAGGACTTCTTTGATATTGTATGGCCCTTCCCAGACCGGGGCCAGCTTTCCCGGGCGTTCTTGGTTCGAAGCCTCGTTGTTACGCAGTATGTAGTCTCCTATTTTGAAGTTGCAGAGTTTTACCCGCGTGTTGTAGTACTTTTGCATTTGTCGCTTGTAGTTCTCTTCACGCACTGCGGCTAAGTCTCTGCGTTCCTCGGTTAGCATTAGGTCTAACCGTCCCACGGATGGCGCCAATGAAGAAACACTAAGTGAACCCTGGACAGATTATAGATAATCTGGGGGTTAAGTAATGTTTCCCACGAGGATGAGGTCCAGCAGAGAGTTGTTCTTCAGGGGACCTGCAAAACAGACACCGTAAGCTCGTCACTGAGAAGGGGGGGGGGTTCCTCCTTGTGACCACCCTCCGGCGTGAGAATCAGACTAGATTGCTCTGAATATAGTGTATATTAAGAGATTGCTAGATAAGATTGAGATATCAGATGATGATGTCCTTACCATTCCAAGGTGTTGGAGTATTTATAGCCGAAGGTAGGTTTCCTAGAAGGTACAGCCGGCTGAATAATATTCCTGTTCCACCAACAGTGGACTACGCACAGGCCATGCTGGTTGGTGGATAGGCTACGGCCAACAGTAAAGGTCGGCTGTATACTGTTCCTTTACTGCCGGCTACGCACTGTTCCACCAACTGTAGGCTGCGCACGTCCCATCGTAAGGGTTGGTGAGTAGGCAGCGGCTAATAGTGACAAACAGTACTAGAGGGTGCTCCTCCTCGTATTGTTGTCGGTGAGCTGTCACCCTGTGATTGGTTCATGGGCTGTTCTGGTCAATTTGTCTGTTCCGCCCATACCTTAGTAGGTATAGTACGAAAGACATTCCAGAAGCATACGGACTGGCTCATTTAGGCGGGAGTATTCCCGCCTTGCTCATTCCTTCATGTGACTACTGAAGTAGCTGATGCCTTGTGCGTGTAGCCTTGCTGTTAGTGCCGGGTAGCCTTCCCTGATGGCTTGTATCCGCAGCTGCGGGAACAGGCGGGGTACTCCACCATTGGGAGGCTTTCCCTGCGGGTACAGCTGGCGTACTGCGCGTAAGGTTCTTTGAGCATGGTGGGTCCTGCTGGAGCAGTTGGTCATTGCGCAGACGTCCCTGTTCAAGGTGAGTCTTGCGGGTCCAACTGGGCTCTGCTGGGACCTACCTCTTCAAGTCCCCCCAGTCCAATGTTCTTCTCATGAGTTATTAATAAGTGAGGTGAACTTTTGGACTTAGCTAGGGGTTTTGAAAAGGGTTTAGTTTTTAGGTTTTCCGTGGTGATTCTTCCCGCGGTTTTCCTGATGTCACGCAGAAATTCCCGACTTTTCTGCTTGATCTTTGGGTGTGAAGCGGGTAGGTTTGTAACCTCCTCGCACGTCAGGAGCGTTGAGTCCCACTTGTGTGGATTCTCCATGGGGTCTTGGTAGTTTTCAACATAGTGATCAATTATGCTAAAACCACCAATTCCATCTTGGAGTTTCAAACAATATAGTTCTCGACGTTCCCGTCATGCGGGGATGTTATTCCCGTTTCCGAAAACATGGCCCAGAAGATCCTTCTTGGTTTGAATTCCCTGCAGAGTACTAAGTATGTGAAGGGTTTTGCCTTGACACTGTACCCGCACTTGTCTTACGGTTACTTTACTTCCAAGGTATTCCTGGCGTCAATTCCCTGCAGAGTGCTAAGTATGTGAAGGGTTTTGCCTTGACACTGTACCCGCACCCGTCTTATGGTTACTTGGTTGCCAAGGTAAGGGGTATTTTCCCGCTTACTTTTGAATCTTTTTGAATTTTGAATTTCGAAATTCGAAGAGTTGGTGGAAAGATAAGAACAGTCCAAACATCTGAAACGTCGTGCGACGGTTTCTTCTGACTGTGTTAGGACGTGCAGGAAGTTATGGTGACGTGACAGTACATGGTCATTCCAGACGCTTTTTCAGGCGCGTGGGCGCGATTTTTCGGGCGCGTGGCCGCGAAATTAATGGTATGCGTCCTGTCAACAGCTGTTGCCAGCTTGCTTTTCGCCACGTGTCATAGTTTCATTGCACCTTTGATTTCTCTCTCCTCCACATTAAATTCATCGCATTAATTGCGATTAGTATATAAAGGGGGAGAGGTTTCTTTGTAATCCACACTTTCACTCTTCTCTTCATCTTCTAAGCTATTTCCGGCGAATACTCATCCTTTTCAGGCAAGCATTCTCCCGAAATCGTTTTCTTCTTTTACAAGATGTCTCGTGATCTCGATTCTACAGCTGATGACAAGAGTACTGCTGGTGAGTGCCAGTGTGCTCTGCCTGGCGATCTATATCGGTACGTCGTCAGGAAGTTCATGCTCGAGTCTCTCGAGCCTGAGTTTCCTGAACCCCATCAAACGGTGTACGATGCCCCCAGAGGCAAGATCGGGGTTTATGCTGCATTCTTTGTTTATGGGAATCTTAGGTTCCCATTGACAAAGTTTGTTTACCGTGTCCTTGAGAGGCACGGTGTTCATTTGACCGAGTTGCACCCCATGGCGATCGCCAAGATTCGCCACTTTGAGTGGGTGTGCCGGATTTTGGGCATTGAGCCTTATGTTGACCGCCTGATGACCTTCTACACTTGGAGGTGCATCCAGGGGTGGTATACCCTGATAACCCGAATCAAGGGTTTGAAGATTTGCGCGACCGAGCGCAGTCTTCGCGCGTGGAAGCGGGAGTTCTTCTTCATATCCGCTCGCGCCATCCCCCTTGCCATGAAGTTTAAGAACGGGCAAGCTCTTCCCAGCCTTCACGCCTCCAACTACGAGGAGGCGGAATGGTTTTCGAGGATTTCCCGGGTCCAATCTCCGGTTTACCGGTTTGCGGAGTCCGGGATGGTGATGTTGGGGATGAGCCGGGTGTGGAAGGCGGCTGATGCGCAAAAGGTTCCGATCGTCCTCGAATACGGTTCGAACTCTGTTCCTTACGGTATGCTTTTTTTCCTTTTGTTGATTCTGAATTTCATCTAACTTTTTTCCTGTTTATTTCAGAGGGAAACGACCTGCAGTCGCTCCTGAACCCGCGGGAGGCTGACGGTCCCGCTCGGATGGGTACTCGCGCTCTAGACGAGAACGAGTTGCCCATCCTAGAACAAACTGCGGATCGGTTCGTGGAGGTCTACCCGCTAGGCCACGAGATCCTGAGCGCCAGGCGGCCAGGTAAGGCGCTCTTCAACCCTCGACCCCTCAATGTTGAAACCTCTGCTGGAATTCCTCTAATCGTTTGTTCTGATGAGGAATCCGCAGATGGTCCTCCGTTGGTGCGGAAGAAGAAGGCTGCCGGCGGGAAGGGAAAGGAGGTGGCCTCCACTGCCGATCCAGCGCCTCGGTCTGATTCGGAGACCAAGAGCGAAGAGGTGGCGGGGAATCCCGGTGGTGATAAGACCACCGCTCCGGAGGCTGCGACTGTCACCTCCGGAGAGCCCAAGAAGACGACGGTAACCGGCGCAAAGAGGCTGGCTCCATCGGGTTCGTCCCCGCCTCTCCGTACCTTTAGGCTCAAGAAAACCCGTAAGTACAAACTTCCTTTATCTTTTAACTTCAGTTTAATATCGTTAACACTTATCTTCTTTACGCAGGCGTGGATGTTGACGCATTCCAGGGTGGAGCGCAGAGGAGTACCTCTCCGCCAATGACGATAGGCTTGGTCAGCCTACCTGAGGCGTCGACCCAGGCGCCTGCGCCTGCTTCCGCTGGTTCAGTTGCTCACTCCTTTGAGCCGACTGTTCCAGCTGAGATGACGTCACCGCCGGCTGTGAGTGCGATTTTTACAGCATCTTTCACTGAGCCGGCGGTCACTCTTGCTGCGGATTCCGCGGCACCGACCGCGGCGGCTGTTACCATGCCCCCGTCATCGGCAACGACGGCCGAAACATCAGGTACACATGGGGCTTCTCGCCAATCTCTGCCACCTTCCCATCTGCCTGACCTCTTGGATGGATTTCCCTTGGGTTCAGGTGATGGGTTCGGCGGCAATCGGCCTGTTATTGACCCTACAGGTGCGTAGGGTTCTTTTGGCCCTTTTCATATATTTTTTTTTTATCATTTTTTCCTAACTGCTTTATGTTTTTTGCAGTGTCGGATTCCAATGAAGTGTATGTTCCAAGATGGAACATTCGCCGAGGAACAACCCTTCGCACCCCTGTGGAGTGCGTGGAATGGGCTCGTCACGCTGCTCCCAGTGGTGCGTTGGGGGAAGCCATGGCTAGCTACCAGGAGGGTAGGCTAACCAATGAGCTTCGGGTTCTCCTAGCCCGGATGCAGCCGCGCGTCGAGCTGCTTTGTCGTGAAAACGACAAGTTAAAAGCAGCTCGCCTTAAAGAAGTGGCTCAGGCGCGGGCTGTCCGGGAGGAGAACCAAAGGCTTTCCGCAGTGGCTGCGGAAAAGGAGAAGGCCTTCAAGGCCCTCGAGGTTGAAGTTCAGGCTCGACTCGAGGCCCGTTCCAAGGCTGCCCAAGCTGTTAATGAACAGCTTCGGCTGGCTAAGGAAACTGCGAGGAACGCAACCGAGAGGGCCACCAAGGCTGAAGCTGTTGCTGAGCCTCTACGCGTGGAGAATGAAGAGCTTAAAGCCAAATTAGAGGCTCTTCAGCAGGCTCATGATGCCTTGGCGATGGAAGACGCCAAAAAGCTCCAGGAGATCTTGGACCAGAGGGGGGTGCTTGACCATACTGAGCGGAAGCTAAAGGGCGTCGAAGAGGCTGCGGCTAAAGAAGTGTTGCTTGCCAACCTTAACAAGAGTGAAGCCGAACGCGCCCATAACGAAGCTTAAGCTGCCCTCCAAGAAGCTCTGGTTGCCAAGGAATGGCTTCTTCGAGAAGCGTTGTCTCAGGTAAGCTTTCATGTCTTTACGCTTTTCTTTGTAAATAGAAAGGGTTCTGATACTTGTATATTTTCTTGTAGGTTGTGCATCGGGTCTTCTCAGAGACGTCTTATGACGATGCTATGAGCGCAGCCCTCAACGCTTCTCATGAGGATGGGGAAAGGGCCGGCTTCCTGCTTGGTCTAGGGTTCGTTGAGAAAGGCATCCCGCCTTCCAACTTCCCTTTGTACAATGTTGATACTGAAGCTGTTTACGACCAAGCAGTGAATCACTATGCCGCCTTCCCGCATCCGGTGGTGGAGAAGGTGAACGAAGTCGCTGCTGCTGATGATGGGCTTGCTATCCTTCGAGCTTTCCTTGAACCACCACGCTCTACTGATGGAGCGGGTCCAAGTGGAAGTGGTCCTGAAGCTTGATTCTGAAGATCCCTTTCCACCACTAGCGTAGATTTTTGCTTTTGTATAGCTCTTTGTAATATTTGAATTTTGATGAAATAAAGATTGTGTTTGTTCTTTGCCTTGTTTATTTTACGCATGTTTTAACTTAGCAATTTCTTTAGTACTTAGATAAGTTAACTTTTTAACGTGGTAAATTATAAGTTTGTTTCGCTTCCTCTTTCATGATTGTGCGGGTATGACCGTCACTTACACTTAGTAGGATGGCTTAACTTTACTTATATCTGACCTGCGTGGAAGTTTTCCTCATCTTTTCCTTTGAAATTTTCTAAGTGTTCAGAATAAGTTAACCTTTGAACGTGGTAGATGATAGGTTGAAGTTTTGCTTCCTTGTTCGTGATTGTGCGGGTAAGACCGTCACTTGCACTTACAAGGATGGCTAAACTTTACCTACATCTGACCTGCGTGTAGGTTTTCCTTAAAACTTGAGATTTTTAGCGTTGTGTTTATGCGGGTTTTGCCGCCTTCCACACGTAACGACTTACTTCTTCCCCCATTTATGCGGTGAATACCGGCACATCAGTGTGGGAAGTTCATAAGTATAAAGGTAAGGCTATCAACACATTGTGAAAGGAGAATCATTTCCATTAGAAGTGGCTCTAGGCCTTTTCTTTACAAGTTTGGAATTGATCTACATATAACATTTGCGTAATTGAGCTCCATTCCATGTTCTTGGGATGGGAGTGCCATCGAGCCTTTCGAGCCGGTATGCGCCCATTCCCAGGACTTCTTTGATATTGTATGGCCCTTCCCAGACCGGGGCCAGCTTTCCCGGGCGTTCTTGGTTCGAAGCCTCGTTGTTACGCAGTATGTAGTCTCCTATTTTGAAGTTGCAGAGTTTTACCCGCGTGTTGTAGTACTTTTGCATTTGTCGCTTGTAGTTCTCTTCACGCACTGCGGCTAAGTCTCTGCGTTCCTCGGTTAGCATTAGGTCTAACCGTCCCACGGATGGCGCCAATGAAGAAACACTAAGTGAACCCTGGACAGATTATAGATAATCTGGGGGTTAAGTAATGTTTCCCACGAGGATGAGGTCCAGCAGAGAGTTGTTCTTCAGGGGACCTGCAAAACAGACACCGTAAGCTCGTCACTGAGAAGGGGGGGGGGTTCCTCCTTGTGACCACCCTCCGGCGTGAGAATCAGACTAGATTGCTCTGAATATAGTGTATATTAAGAGATTGCTAGATAAGATTGAGATATCAGATGATGATGTCCTTACCATTCCAAGGTGTTGGAGTATTTATAGCCGAAGGTAGGTTTCCTAGAAGGTACAGCCGGCTGAATAATATTCCTGTTCCACCAACAGTGGACTACGCACAGGCCATGCTGGTTGGTGGATAGGCTACGGCCAACAGTAAAGGTCGGCTGTATACTGTTCCTTTACTGCCGGCTACGCACTGTTCCACCAACTGTAGGCTGTGCACGTCCCATCGTAAGGGTTGGTGAGTAGGCAGCGGCTAATAGTGACAAACAGTACTAGAGGGTGCTCCTCCTCGTATTGTTGTCGGTGAGCTGTCACCCTGTGATTGGTTCATGGGCTGTTCTGGTCAATTTGTCTGTTCCGCCCATACCTTAGTAGGTATAGTACGAAAGACCTTCCAGAAGCATACGGACTGGCTCATTTAGGCGGGAGTATTCCCGCCTTGCTCATTCCTTCATGTGACTACTGAAGTAGCTAATGCCTTGTGCGTGTAGCCTTGCTGTTAGTGCGGGTAGCCTTCCCTGATGGCTTGTATCCGCAGCTGCGGGAACAGGCGGGGTACTTCACCATTGGGAGGCTTTCCCTGCGGGTACAGCTGGCGTACTGCGCGTAAGGTTCTTTGAGCATGGTGGGTCCTGCTGGAGCAGTTGGTCATTGCGCAGACGTCCCTGTTCAAGGTGAGTCTTGCGGGTCCAACTGGGCTCTGCTGGGACCTACCTCTTCAGCCATCCTCTGGCGGTGGTGTGTAAGAATCGGGATGAATATCTTTACTGGGACGTGACTCACCCGTCACAATACGCTGCGCAGATTCTATCTGAAGCGATGGCATTTGGTAGTCTGCGAGAAGCGAGACCGATCAACTGGGCTAGACTCGTGAGCCTATGATGTACTTGTTACTGGTTTTTTAACTTCTTTGATGAACTTATTCTATCAGAACAACAAATATTCATGACTATGCAATGTTAATAAACGTAAACACGGTTGAAGATATTTTCACTTCTATAATATTAATATTTTTATATTTGCATCAGTTATAACTTCCGGTACCTATTATAACGAGTGACTTATCCAGAATTTTTTTATAAGTGGCCATTTTGGGTCTTTGGATATCATTTATCAGAGGAATTTTATCGAGTCATGTCACGTCACACATATGAACTAAAATTTCGATTATAATATATTAGAATGATATTATATTGCATATATTGTGTAAATTATATTTGATCTCGTTGTCATACTTAAGTTCATAGAATTGTGGCATTTGCATTGTTTTATGGACTACTGAATAGAGATGGACCAATTTCACTCAATCACCATTGCAGATATTGCAAAATCTGCAAATTTGGTAGCTTTTTTTTAGTGTATTGAAGTAAAATAGGTCTCGAACTTTTACCAATTTCACTTAATCAAACGCAAATAAAACTATAATCTATAACTTTGTAAGTACATAAAATGGTAAAAAATATGCACCTTGTTTCTCTATATGTGAAAACATAACCAAATGACAGCGTCCCTTCGAAACAAATGTAGCCTTAAGTACCGCTTACACGAAACCGCAGTCAAAGACAGTCTGGTAAAAGTTGAACCAGCACAATGCAAATTTATGATTAAAGGAGCTTGTTTACACATAATCGGATGCATTATGGTGTCGAAATGCAAAAACATTCTCAACACGCACGCAAGTTTTTTTTTTTAAATTGGTAAGTCATTCTCAAAAGATAAGCATGACCGATCAATAGTTCACTCGTTAAACACATCTATGAGTAGACTTGGTCCCTAAACATGCATATCATCAATTCATCACGTATCACCTTATGTACAAATTAAAAATAACACACACACAAGTTTTATTAGTGTGATATCTATTGTCTATAAGATAAAAACTTCTTTTTACCTTAATATAATGACCATGAAGCACATGAAGTTGCATCTCATATGTCATCATTAATGTCTTGAAATATGCAATATCACCTTCCATTTTTGTTAGTACTTAGAACTTTATAGCATGTACCCTGTCACCTAGGGCGGGATGGGTGTTCGTAGGGTACATGGCATCGGGTATCATACCCGCTTCGGGTATGTCGTCCCGGCAACGGCGCCATTTGACGTAGATGTCGTGCTCTAATAAAAAACAAGTATTTATAAGACTTAAATACCTATAACTAGTACGGATAAGTAAGGTCATCTCCAAAGGGAATCAGTAGAAAGTGCAGTTAAAGTTCATAATTATTAATTATTATATTAAGCGGACAAACGATGTCAAGCGGTTTTTAAATGATGATTTAATAAAACACGATTACTTTAAGTAGACTGTAAACAATTATAAGAGAACGATTACTTCAGGTTCAGGTAATGTGATGACCGGCTAATCACAGATTCATAGGAGTTAATTGCGCAGTAATTACTAAACCTAACAGTTAGGTTGTGATGACAAACGATACCCTAACCGAATTGTTGACACAACTGAATCCCTGTTTACCCAATTACCAGTTTAATGTATGAAAACCAATGTTAAGCAATAACTAACGATTACTGGTTCAATGACACAAGAGTTAACCCTACATGTGAATAACACAACCAGAAAAGTGATGCAAAGTTTGATAATCAAAATCATAAACTATTTAAAAACTCAATTCATAATGTAAAACAAGATTAAAGACATTCAATCAAGTTTTTATTCATTCAAAACATAGAATCTGATCAAAGTTAATTTACACAAAACCATAGCCTAAAGTGAATACAATGGTTTTAGCCTAACATCGGCATCACAAAGGATTTGCTTATCTAATGAGAGGATGAAAGCATGCGATGAACGGACGAATCGGAGGTTTCGAGATGGTGGAAAATGTCCTAGGGCTTCTACTTGGTTGCTGGAAGGAAGGATATGTCGAAATAGAGGCTCAAAACTGATTATATCAAAGTTAGGTTATTTTTCCCGTCAGCAAGGATGTTAGCGCGACGCTAAAATCAAGGGGTGAGTCTTTAGCGTCGCACTAAAGACTCATTTCTCTGATTTCTTAATATGATCTTAGAGTATCTCAAAGATCACCCTCAGGACAACTTAGCGCCGCGCTAAAGGTTTCTGACACATCATCTTTTTTTCTTTTATTTTGCATAGGAAAGTGTGCCAATCATCATGAGTCTTCTACATCTTCGTTCCAAGCCCATAATTCATCCCGATAAGCTTCGTTAGCGTCAAGTATCCTGAAACACATAAACATGCTTTAAGTACCAAAGTTCACATAATATCTAAACTAAAAGTAAACAAATAATATAATAATATATATGACTTTTACCCGACCATCAGCGGGATGGGTGTTCATACGATACATTGCATCGGGTATCATACCCGCTTCGGGTACACGAGTACCGATCTTGGGTGTACGAAATTCGGGTTATATATACATTGTTATACCTTGCTTCTTGTAGTTGTTAATTTTGGTCAACAATCCCACTTTTATTTTTCACACTCACTCTTTAAAACCATTTAACCATTTTGCATACTCAAACCTTTCTTTACGCTTTTTATTTACAAGATGAATTTCTGAAACGATAAGATAGGGTTGTTCATTAAAGCTGACAATAACAACGCTGATATTTAAAGTTGGCTAACATATATAAAGGACGATGGATACATGATCAAACGATGAGCTAGGGTTGTTCATTAAAGTTGAGCCCGCACTTAACCTTAATGTCCTTCCGGAGTTGATGGATGAAAATGCACATTACTGAATTCGATTTGATCTTGTGGATCATCTTGCATCTTTAAATCTAACACAACTAAAATCTAACACAACTAGACTTGAAAGAGAAGTAGTTTAGTTTTATATCCATGTATATATTTTTCACACTCACTCTTTAAAACCATTTAACCATTTTACATACTCAAACCTTTCTTTACGCTTTTTATTTCTTACAAGATGAATTTCTGAAACGATAAGATAGGGTTGTTCATTAAAGCTGACAATAACAACGCTGATATTTAAAGTTGGCTAACATATATAAAGGACGATGGATACATGATCAAACGATGAGCTAGGGTTGTTCATTAAAGTTGAGCCCGCACTTAACCTTAATGTCCTTCCGGAGTTGATGGATGAAAATGCGCATTACTGAATTCGATTTGATCTTGTGGATCATCTTGCATCTTTAAATCTAACACAACTAGATTTGAAAGAGAAGTAGTTTAGTTTTATATCCATGTATATATTTTTTTATATTTATGTTTTTCCTATTTTTTGATGTTTTGTTATTTGAAGTATGTAACTTTTTATATATATTTAGTTATTTTTTATGCGTTTAGCTGTTTAATTCTTTTTTAATTAAAAACGAATAGAAACAGATATAGGGTACTTTAGATGAGTGATGTCACACCCTCAAAATCCACTAACGGAGTTTTACCGTCAGATGGTGTGAACTAACAGGATCGGAATCATCAGTTATAATCAAACCATAAAATAAAGTTTCAAAACCATGAAAACGTTTACGAGTAATTAAATGCGGAAGCGTAAAACCATAGAAACCCATGTTGCGTCACGCAAGACGACTTAAAAACCCAATGATAATAGTTTAAAATAAGTTTGCATTATTAAAAGTGTTTCAAGCAATGCATGTTCCAAAACCGCGCGCCCGCCTCGGCCACCTGAGAATAACATACTAAAAGTGTCAACACAAGGTTGGTGAGTTCACAAGTTTAAATAAAAATAAAGTGATTAGCGTTTGCGTTCAGCGTGTTGCGTTACAGCGTTTTGCGTTACAGCGTTTTGCGTTACCAGATAGTGTTATGTCAATTATATATCTATAGTTAGCTAGCCTATAAAGCAAGTATTACCAAGTGTTCGACACCGAAGCTGACTGTTTATCAAGTGCCTTGTCACCAGGTCATCCAGACCATGGTACGTGTTAGCCAAAATTACACCCGCTCGACCTCCAGTCGAGTTTAGCGTTGGGTGGGGTTTGTCAAACGCAGTAGTACTACTCAACAGTGACGCGCTATTCCAAATATTAACCGGTTCGATGTGTAGGACTTCAATTGTTTCGTTTGCCACTTAGCCTTTACAAGTGATATATAATTTACTAACGAAATCTTAAATACGTTTATCGGAGTATGTTATCTCCCCCAAGTGAAAAGCGTTTAAAACAGTTTAAGGGGTAAGTGAAACTCACTGTTTGCGAAGAAATTCCCAAATTAAATCACCAAGATGCGCGTCACAGAAAAACTCTCTCTAGCGTTCTAAAACAACAAAGAGATTTTTCTAAGTGTCGGAATATTATCGAGTCTCTAGACCCGGCACACAATACCTATGCACATAACATGTTTCGTGTTTCGTTTGTGAATCGTGTGTGACTTTAACAAGTGTATTTGTGACACATTACATGTGTAAGCAATCATATACGTGTCACTAGCAATTATTCCCCGTAAAGGCATTTTGGTCAAATCATGACAATTAACTAGCCATTATTCCCTATAAGGGCAATTTGGTCAAATTATGATAATCAATTAGCAGTTATTCCCCGCAAGGGCATTTTAGTCAAAACACGACAATTATCTTGCAATCATTCCCCTCAAGGGCAATTTGGTCAAAACACGATAATAAATTAGCAAGTATCATGTTTCATGCATTTTCACAAAACTCAGCAGCTAGTTTTACCTAGACAGAAATTCTACTTAAAAGATTGTACTATTCCACCGATCATAGCATCACAATTAATTTACCAAAAATCATCACAAAAGCATATATGTCTTAGGTTTCCAGAACATATTTTATTATATTTTTATTCCACATAGGTTTCTCACAATCATCAAATCATTACAGCAAACTCATAACAGTCAAATTCATGCGCAACAGAATGTTATTTGAAATTCCTGTTAAACGAAAAATCCAATAAATGCAAGACCACTTGGTTTAGGTTCCTAACTCAATAAGTCAACTTACAGAAGTGGAACCAACCCAATTGGTCTCGTAGTTCGTGAGATATAACATTTACAAAATAACCTAACAGCAGGTCTAACAGCTCAGCTTTGCACAACGTTTTTGTAAAATCATAAAAATTAACCTTTACTTGTCCAAAAATTACAAATTTATATTCATTAGAAACTAGACTCAACCTAGTTTATTGTAGTATCAATAATCTCAACCAATTTTCACATTTACACTTCGTTACAGTCACTTAAACATCAATAACACATTCTGTCCAGAAACTGTTTGCATCCAAACTCAACATATTAACAATCTATGAACTATCATGCATTCATATGACACTCTAGACTCCATAAACACCATCCATGCACATCAATTACCCATTACATTCATGATTAGGGTTTTTGTTTGAACTCAAATCATAGACACAACAATCAACATGTAACAACATCCAATCTAGTTATCAAATCATCAATTAATCAACAACAATCACATTAACTACATATACATATAGAATCGGCAGCTAGGGTTTACAATTAACCCAACAAACATCAAAATCAAGTAATAAGAATGTATAGGATAATCAATTATACCTTCCTAGCACCTAATTCTTCAATCAAGGGCTTGATTTGATGGTGTATAAATCAATTGTTGGGTTAATAATAAGTTAGGGTTAATTGTTAATGATATATTTATAAACATAACATGTTACATTTAAGTCCCTCCACTTCTAAGTATTACTTTTCTTGCCTAACTAGCTTGTTTACATCTTGAGTTAACGTTTATAATCATGTTATCACATAACACATAAGTCTAACACATAATTATCACATAATTACTGTTTTGACGTTTTTCGTTTATTCATCAATCGTTTGCGTCAACTCGTTTGCGTTTCGGTGCAATTCCCGAAAGGCTACACATGTAGTAAGTGTTAAGCGTCATTTAAACCCTAGTTTAAATGTAATGAAGTGTGCGTTATAGATTCAATGATCTTTAAGTTTGAATTGACGGAGTTGAGTTAACGGAGTTAACCTGAAATTGACGATTGTCACATCATTCCCATGTTAAAGAATTTTCGTCCTGAAAATTTGAGTCAAGTCGTGATGAGTGTCTGAAAGAGTAAGAAAAAAAATTTCAGTTTGTCATATCATCCCCTAGTAGAAAGAAATTTCGTCCCGAAATTTAATTCATACCTCCGGTGATGTCTGACGGTTTGCCGGGTTTCGCGGTTTTCTGTGTTTGGTTAGCCCTTCAAAAAGGTGAGGATACTTTTTCATCATTTGATCCTCGCGTTCCCACGTGAACTCCGGTCCACGTCTCGAGTTCCAATGAACCTTAACGATTGGAATTTTGCTGTGCTTGAGCGTTTTGGTTTCCCAGTCCAAAACCTCGACTGGTTCCTCAATGAAACGTAACTGTTCATCAACTTGTAGTTCATCCAAAGGGACTACTTGGGTTTCATCAGATAGGCATTTCTTCAAATTGGACACGTGGAATACATTGTGTACGCCACTGAGTTCTGTTGGCAGGTCCAGTCGGTACGCCACCGGACCAACGCGATCAGTTATCCGGTAAGGACCAACATATCGTGGGTTGAGTTTGTTTCGCTTACCAAAGCGAACCACACCTTTCCAAGGTGAGACTTTGAGTAACACTCGATCGTTCACTTGAAATTCGAGAGGTTTTCGGCGCTTGTCGGCGTAACTCTTTTGGCGATCTCGTGCTGCTGCCATGCGATTTCGGATTTGAACAATCTTTTCCGAAGTTTCGAATACCAGTTCTGGCCCAGTGATTTGGCTGTCACCCACCTCTGCCCAGCAGAGTGGTGATCGACACTTCCGTCCGTACAGCGCTTCAAACGGCGCTGCTTTAATACTTGCGTGGTAGCTGTTATTATACGAAAACTCTACCAAAGGTAAGTGAGGTTCCCAACTTTTTCCGAAATCCAACACACATGCACGCAACATATCCTCTAAGGTTTGAATAGTTCGTTCACTCTGCCCATCCGTCTGAAGATGGTATGCTGTGCTCATATCAAGGCGTGTGCCTAGTGCGCTTTGTAGTGACTTCCAAAAGTGCGAAGTGAAACGGGAATCTCGATCAGAAATGATTGAGACAGGCACTCCGTGTCTAGACACCACTTCTTTCATGTAGATGCGAGTCAATCTTTCCATTTTGTCCAATTCCTTAATCGCTAAAAAGTGTGCCGACTTAGTCAACAGGTCAACGATCACCCAGATGGTATCGCATCCCGTCGGTGTTTTAGGTAATCCCGTGATGAAGTCTATTGAAATGTGTTCCCATTTCCACATTGGGAGTTCCGGTTGCTGTAGCAGGCCAGATGGTTTCTGGTATTCTACTTTGACTCTGGCACAAGTCAAGCATTTGCTCACGTAGGTGGCAATGTCGGCTTTCATGTTCGGCCACCAGTAAAGTGCCTTTAAGTCATGGTACATTTTATCTGAGCCGGGGTGGATAGAATATCGGGATTGGTGGGCTTCGTCCATCACTAGAGTTCTCAACTCTCCGTATCGTGGAACCCAAATCCGGTTCTCAAAATATCGGACCTCGTCCAATTTGGTTTCAAGTTGTTTGTTCATGCCCCGCATGAGTTCTGATGGAAGATTTTCATCCTTCAAAGCTTCGAGTTGCGCATCGCGAATCTGATCGGGTAAGCTGGCATGAATCGTGAGTTGCAATGCTCGCACTCGTATGGGTTTATCTGTTTCTTTTCTGCTGAGAGCGTCGGCCACTACATTGGCCTTGCCAGGGTGTTACTTGATGGCACAATCATAATCCTTAAGCAGCTCGACCCAACGACGCTGTCGCATGTTCAGCTCCTTCTGATCGTAGATATGCTGGAGACTCTTGTGGTCGGTGTAAATGGTAAACTTGGTACCGTACAAGTAATGCCTCCATATCTTAAGGGCAAACACCACAGCTCCAAGTTCCAAGTCATGGGTCGTGTAGTTCTTCTCGTGAATCCGTAGTTGTCGAGAGGCATAAGCTATAACCTTCTCGAGTTGCATCAGCACACAACCGAGACCTTGTATCGATGCGTCACAATGTACCTCGAAATTCTCTGTTCCCTCGGGTAGGGCTAGAATAGGGGCGCTACAGAGTTTGGTTTTCAACAGTTGAAAAGCGGATTCTTGCGCGTCACCCCAATTGTACTTAGTGCCTTTGTGAGTCAAAGCGGTGAGGGGTTGAGCAATCTTTGAAAATCCCTCGATGAAACGCCGGTAGTAGCCGGCCAGTCCTAGGAATTGCCGCACCTCAGTCGGAGTCTTAGGTGCTTCCCAGTTTTTTTGATGGCCTCTACCTTACCGGGATCGACATGGATACCATTCTCGTTGATCACATGTCCTAAAAAGTGAACCTCGTTAAGCCAAAATTTACATTTCGAGAGTTTAGCATACAGTTGTTCCTTCTTCAATAATTCCAGAATTACCCTTAAGTGTTCTTCATGGTCAGCTTTGTCCTTGGAGTAGACGAGAATATCATCAATGAAAACAATCACAAACTTGTCGAGGTACGCCTTGCATACTCGATTCATGAGATCCATAAATACAGCTGGTGCGTTGGTTAGGCCAAAAGGCATAACCGAAAACTCGTAGTGACCATACCGTGTTCTGAAAGCTGTCTTTGAAATATCTTCTTCGCGCACTTTTAGTTGATGGTAACCAGATCCCAAATCGATCTTCGAGTAATAACTCGATCCTTGAAGCTGGTCAAACAGATCATCAATTCGGGGCAAAGGATAACGGTTCTTGACCGTCACCTTGTTCAACTCCCGGTAGTCGATACACATTCGGAAAGTCCCGTCCTTCTTTCTGACAAATAAGACAGGGGCTCCCCACGGCGATGAGCTAGGTCGGATAAAACCCTTATCCAACAAATCTTGCAACTGAGTGGACAGTTCTTGAAGCTCCGCCGGTGCGAGCCGATACGGGGCTCGTGCTATGGGTGCTGCACCGGGTGTCAACTCGATTTGGAATTCGACTTGACGAATAGGAGGGAGTCCAGGCAAATCCTCCGAGAAAACTTCCGGAAAGTCTCGCACAACCGGTATATCTTCAATTCGCTTCTCCTCCGCGGGTTTCTCAACAATCTGCGCCAAAATTGCCGGATGACCCTTTCGTAGATACTTCTGCGCCTTCATAAGGGTAATGATGCTGGTGGTCATGCCGCTCCTCTCACCTCGGACCGAAATGATCTCGCCGGAAGGGGTAGTAATGTGAACTATCTTGTCGTGACATATAATCTCCGCTCGGTTCTCGGATAACCAGTCCATGCCGACAACGACATCGAAACTACTAAGCGTTAAAGGAATAAGGTCGATATCAAAAATATGACCTGACAGTTTTAACTTACATCCCGCAAGTACATGAGTCGTTACTATAGTCTTACCGTCAGCTAATTCAACAGGAAACTTAGCATCTAACGGAGTTGGAGTTAAGTCTAAGAGTTGGCTAAAGGCTTTCGACACAAAACTCCTATCAGCTCCAGTGTCAAACAATACAGAAGCAAAACAATCGTTTACAGGGAACTTACCAGTCACCACGTACGGATCATTGCGGGCTTGACCCGATCCAATCACAAAAGCTCTTCCCTTGCCATTGCTTCCACCATTACTGCCACTTCCATTACCCCCATTGTTGTCGTTCTGTTTCAGCTTGGGACAATCTTTCCTGAAATGACCTTCCTGCCCACATTCGTAACATCCCTTCGTCGTCATAGGTGGTTTAGGAGCACCCGTTGCCGCAAGGTCTCCTCTACACTCCTTTGCCTGGTGACCCATCTTTCCGCATCTCTGACACTTGACACGGTTACACGGGCCAACATGATGATAGTTGCACCTATTGCACTTCAGATTTTTCCCAGCATATCCGCTCGAACCCTGCCCGCTACCGTTGTTATTGTTATTGTGACTCTGATTGTTAAAGCTCCGGGTGAATTCGGGCTTTCGGTAGTGTTGCTGCTGTGGGGGGTTCGAGGATGAGGATCTGGTGTTGTCAAACTTTCTCTTTCCACTGCTCGGGTTGCTGTTGCTGTTGTTGTCATTACTCGGGTTGTCACGGGCTTTAGCGGTTGAACCCCTAGGTGGTAACGCACCTTGGGTCACAGCTTGATCCGTCAGTTTGTGAGCTAAACGGATCGCTTGTTGAATCGTGGCTGGTCTGGAAGACGTCACCATGCCCTGAATCTGCGGTGCTAACCCATCAATATACATTTCAATCCTCTTACTCGGCGGATCTACCATCCACCGACACATCACCGCTAACTCGTGAGAACGGGTAGTGTAGGCTTCAATTTCTGAGCCCACCATCTTCAGTGACCAAAATTCTGACTCTAACTTCGAAATCTCCTCTCTCGGACAGTACTCCTCTCGCATCATGTTTTTGAACTCCTCCCAGTTCATCGCGTTAGCCAGTTCCAATCCAAGGATCTGCACGTTTGAATTCCACCAAGTGAGGGCAGAATCCTCCAGTGTTCCAGCAGCGAATTTGACCCTACTGGCAGGGGGACAATTACACATCTCAAACGCCGATTCGGCCTTCTCAGCCCAACGCAGGAAGCCTATAGCTCCCTCAGTGCCCTTAAACGAACTGGGCTTGCAGTCAAGGTAATTCTTGAAGGTACACGTTCCACTTGGACCTCCAGCTTGATTCTGAACGTGTGCGGCTAAAGCATCCGCCGCATGGTCGTTCAGCAGAGTTTGGAGTTCAGCTGCAGTCAAGTTGATGTTACCACGTCCGTGTCCAGCGTTTCTTCCAGCCATCTAGGTGTTATCATCCTTAGATGTCATCGTCTGAGGACACCTCTGAGTGTGCCTCCTCCTCAGCCGGTTCTTCCTCCGGTTCCTCTTCGGGTTCCTCCTCGGGATCTTCCTCGGGATCCTCCTCAGGCTCTGCCTCAGGTTCCGCTGCGTTCTGAGCAATTTGCACTTGTAAGACATCGCAACGCTCTAAAGCCATCTCAGTTCGGGTCCTTGCTACTTTGAGTTGCTCTTGCAAGTCTATCATCTCGGCTTGCATCTTTCTCATAATCTTCATCTGTTGATCACTAGCCTCTTGCATTTCCTTCATTGCCGCTGCCATGCGGGCAATCTCCTCCTTAGTCTCGGTTCCGTCTTTTAACAGTCCGGAAACGTTAGCCCTCGTATAGCGCATGTAACCCACGTCACGCTCCAAGCAAGAAACGACAGCTGCGAGAACTCGCTCTACAGGTTCGGTTATGGGTGGTAGGGTGTTGGGATAAGCAGGATGGTTCGGGTGGGGTAGCGGGGGAACTTGTTCGCGATAGACCATACGTCTGATCTTATTAGGGTACCAATCCCAGCTAACTTCGTTTTCGTACATGCCTCCGGATAAGCGATACCTCTTCGGTGCGGGAGCTTCGAGTTCCGGGACTACACGGGGTGGCGATGCGGTGGGTAACTGCGGTTCCTTCCCGTGAGCATGAGTCATCGGATCAGATGATGATGAGGGTGGCGGCGTCGACATTTCTACAGGTAAGCCGTGTATGCGCGCGCGTATGAGTGAAAAAGGTAAAGAGATAAGATAACAAAGACTACACAAATCTATGCAGTGCGTATCATTATAACTAATGGGTCGTCGCGGTTATAGTCTAGTATGCATGCAGCTTCTAGTTTGCTATAAACCAATGGCTCTGATACCAATCTGTCACACCCTCAAAATCCACTAACGGAGTTTTACCGTCAGAGGGTGTGAACTAACAGGATCGGAATCATCAGTTATAATCAAACCATAAAATAAAGTTTCAAAACCTTGAAAACGTTTACGAGTAATTAAATGCGGAAGCGTAAAACCATAGAAACCAATGTTGCGTCACGCAGGACGACTTAAAAACCCAATGATAACAGTTTAAAATAAGTTTGCATTATTAAAAGTGTTTCAAGCAATGCATGTTCCTAAACCGCGCGCCCGCCTCGGCCACCTGAGAATAACATACTAAAAGTGTCAACACAAGGTTGGTGAGTTCACAAGTTTAAATAAAAATAAAGCGATTAGCGTTTGCGTTCAGCGTGTTGCATTACAGCGTTTTGCGTTACAGCGTTTTGCGTTACCAGATAGTGTTATGTCAATTATATATCTATAGGTAGCTAGCCTATAAAGCAAGTATTACTAAGTGTTCGACACCGAAGCTGACTGTTTATCAAGTGCCTTGTCACCAGGTCATCCAGACCATGGTACGTGTTAGCCAAAATTACACCCGCTCGACCTCCAGTCGAGTTTAGCGTTGGGTGGGGTTTGTCAAACCCAGTAGTACTACTCAACAGTGACTCGCTATTCCAAATATTAACCGGTTCGATGTGTAGGACTTCAATTGTTTCGTTTGCCACTTAGCCTTTACAAGTGATATATAATTTACAAACAAAATCTTAAATGCGTTTATCGGAGTATGTTATCTCCCCCAAGTGAAAAGCGTTTAAAACAATTTAAAGGGGTAAGTGAAACTCACTGTTTGCGAAAAAATTCCCAAATTAAATCACCAAGATGCGCGTCACAGAAAAACTCTCTCTAGCGTTCTAAAACAACAAAGAGATTTTTCTAAGTGTCGGAATATTATCGAGTCTCTAGACCCGGCACACAATACCTACGCACATAACATGTTTCGTGTTTCGTTTGTGAATCGTGTGTGACTTTAACAAGTGTATTTGTGACACATTACATGTGTAAGCAATCATATACGTGTCAATAGCAATTATTCCCCGTAAGGGCATTTTGGTTAAATCATGACAATTAACTAGCCATTATTCCCTATAAGGGCAATTTGGTCAAATTATGACAATCAATTAGCAGTTATTCCCCGCAAGGGCATTTTAGTCAAAACACGACAATTATCTTGCAATCATTCCCCTCAAGGGCAATTTGGTCAAAACACGATAATAAATTAGCAAGTATCATATTTCATGCATTTTCACAAAACTCAGCAGCTAGTTTCACCGAGACAGAAATTCTACTTAAAAGATTGTACTATTCCACCAATCATAGCATCACAATTAATTTACCAAAAATCATCACAAAAGCATATATGTCTTAGGTTTCCAGAACATATTTTATTATATTTTTATTCCACGTAGGTTTCTCACAATCATCAAATCATTACAGCAAACTCATAACAGTCAAATTCACGCGCAACAGAATGTTATTTGAAATTACCGTTAAACGAAAAATCCAATAAATGCAAGACCACTTGGGTTAGGTTCCTAACTCAATAAGTCAACTTCCAGAAGTGGAACCAATCCAATTGGTCTCGTAGTTCGTGAGATATAACATTTACAAAACAACTAAACAGCAGGTCTAACAGCTCAGCTTTGCACAACGTTTTTGGAAAATCATAAAAGTTAACCTTTACTTGTCCAGAAATTACAAATTTATATTCATTAGAAACTAGACTCAACCTAGTTTACTGTAGTATCAATAATCTCAACCAATTTTCACATTTACACTTTGTTACAGTCACTTAAACATCAATAACACATTCTGTCCAGAAACTGTTTGCATCCAAACTCAACATATTAACAATCTATGAACTATCATGCATTCATATGACACTCTAGACTCCATAAACACCATCCATGCACATCAATTACCCATTACATACATGATTAGGGTTTTTGTTTGAACTCAAATCATAGACACAACAATCAACATGTAACAACATCCAATCTAGTTATCAAATCATCAATTAATCAACAACAATCACATTAACTACATATACATATAGAATCGGCAGCTAGGGTTTACAATTAACCCAACAAACATCAAAATCAAGTAATAAGAATGTATAGGATAATCAATTATACCTTCCTAGCACCTAATTCTTCAATCAAGGGCTTGATTTGATGGTGTATATGTGTGTGTAGGTCGACGGCAGCCAAGGGAGCAAGGGAGGGAGAGGCCGATCGGAACTTGTTGGGTTAATAATAAGTTAGGGTTAATTGTTAATGATATATTTATAAACATAACATGTTACATTTAAGTCCCTCCACTTCTAAGTATTACTTTTCTAGCCTAACTAGCTTGTTTACATCTTGAGTTAACGTTTATAATCATGTTATCACATAACACGTAAGTCTAACACATAATTATCACATAATTACTGTTTTGACGTTTTTCGTTTATTCATCAATCGTTTGCGTCAACTTGTTTGCGTTTCGGTGCAATTCCCGAAAGGCTACACATGTAGTAAGTGTTAAGCGTCATTTAAACCCTAGTTTAAATGTAATGAAGTGTGCGTTTTAGATTCAATGATCTTTAAGTTTGAATTGACGGAGTTGAGTTAACGGAGTTAACCTGAAATTGACGATTGTCACAAGTGATATATGTGATTAAAGTGTTTTAAGTTAGTTAAGGGTGTAAATGACATGACAATGCAAGATTGGTGGTTTTTAGGGTACCTTAGAGGTAGGGGTGAGTAATAACTAAACTATTAACCGAAACTAAGCAAAAACTGAAATAACCGAAAAATGGTTATCAATTATTTTTTTTACCATAGTTTAACCAAACCAATTATACATATACATAAAGGTTATAATAATATGAAGTTTTTCCGTAACAATCAACAATCAACGTCTTCTAATGATATTATGTTCCAATACTTCAAAAGAATATATTCATGGTTTTGATTTTTATAAAATTCTTAACAAGCTAAAGGTTTGGGTTTAACAATTTAAGGGTCATTATAAATGTAGTCCATGTTAAAGGTCTGGGTTTAACGATTAATTAACCATCAATAACCAATTAACCGAAATCAAACGCTTATTGTTTTTTAATAAACAAAGAGTTAGTGATGATTTTGGTTATTGCTACCGAACCGAACCAAGGCGTGCACACCTCTACAGTCAAAGGAGCACCCTTACCACTCTTATTTATTTTCCTTTTTAGAAATTAAGTCTTATTTATTTTACATTTTAGAAATGAAGTCGTGTTTCTGTATTCGTAAATGTAATAGCTATAAACGTATAGTTAACTCTGACATACTTGTTAAGGTATGTATACAAAAACTATCATATCGATGTGTTTTATATTCTTAAAGCAATCTTCCCTTTATTTCGTCATTGTTGTTTTTAAGGGAAAATTACTAAAATAGACACGTTTGATCAAGATTTTATCAAAATAGACATGTCTATTTTAGCATACATCTCACCAATCATTGGTTTTTGACAAACAAGCAACTGACACGTCACCGAAGCCGGCTAAGGCAGCTAAGCCTTAGCCGCCACTTTATGAGCACGGAATTTTATGAAAAGTAAACGGGACCCACCTTTAGCCAATAAAAATTCGACACGTGTCAAAGGCGGCTAAACTTAGCCTACATCTATGGTTATTTAGCCGGCATCTTTGACTCTTAGCCGGCTTCGAGATACGTGTCTATTTACTTAGCCGGCTCCAAATATTCCTTCTTAGCCGACTCCAAGTCGGCTTGTAGGCTAAGGTTTCACTTAGCCGTCTTTTTTTTTTTTCATTAAGCCGTGTAATTTTGTCTGCCAAAATTGAATATTTTACCAACCTTACCAACTCTATTAAATATTTAGCCGGCTTCACTTAGCCGTCTTCTTAGCCGGTTTAAATTTAGCCTACAAAAATAAATATTTTTACCTACTCAATTAATTGTTTAGCCGGTTTTGCCTAACCGTCAATTTTTTTCTCCTAGCCGGCATGTTTTAACCATCATAAATGAATACATTTACCTACTCAAATTTAATTTTTCATCAACCATTTTTATAAAACTATACAACCATCTTCACGCCATCTTATAAAACCATTTTCACTCTATTAAACTTTTTTACTTTCTTATAAACAAAATGCGAGCCGAGTAAACGACAACGTTAACAAACATATTTTTTTTAAATGATGATCTTAATAGAGTGAAGATGGTTTTATAAGATGGAGTGAAGATGGTTGTATAGTTTTATAAAAATGGTTGGTGAAAAATTAAATTTGAGAAGGTAAATGTATTCATTTCTGATGGCTAAAACATGCCGACTAGGAAAAAAATTGACGGCTAGGCAAAACCGGCTAAACAATTAATTGAGTAGGTAAAAATATTTAATTTTGTGGGCTAAATTTACACCGGCGAAGAAGACGGCTAAGTGAAGCCGGCTAAATATTTAATAGAGTTGGTAAGGTTGGTAAAATATTCAATTTTGGCGGCTAAAATTACACGGCTAAATGAAAAAAAGAAGACGGCTAAGTGAAGCCTTAGCGGCTTAGCCTACAAGCCGACTTGGAGTCGGCTAAGAAGGAATATTTGGAGCCGGCTAAGTAAATAGACACGTATCCCGAAGTTGGCTAAGAGTCAAAGATGTCGGCTAAATAACCATAGATGTAGGCTAAGTTTAGCCGTCTTTGACACGTGTTGAATTGTTATTGGCTAAAGGTGGGTCCCGTTTACTTATCATAAAATTTCGTGCTCATAAAGTGGCGGCTAAGGCTTAGCCGGCTTCGGTGACGTGTCAGTTGTTTATTGGTAAAAAAATCAATGATTAGAGAGATGTAGACTAAAATCGACATGTCTATTTTGATAAAATCTTGGTTAAAATGTTTATTTTGATAATTTTCCCTTGTTTTAATTAGTATGAATTTCACATAAAAGTTTGAGATAGGACAATGATAAGGGACCAACAAATTAATTGTGTTTTAAGCTTGGGCAAAAACACAAGCAAATAATATACGTACGGGCGTCGTGTTAAAGTGGACAAGATTGTCGTTCAAATTTAAGGATGTAGGTTGTACCCTGTGCTTTTTGTGTTGTACTCTTGTTATAGGACCAGCCTCACTCATCTAGCCGCCCTACGGTTAGGGTGCTGTGGTTCTAAAATCCCATGCGTGACTACTGCCAATAATTTGAGGCTAATCATGTCCCTTTGCACATGGTTACTAGTACAACATTTCCTTCCAAATGTCATAGTTTTATTACCAAATATAAAATAATCAACATAAAAAATCACTATATATTTTAAGAACTTTTCAAATATAAAAAAAAAATTACAACCCAGCAAACGTTTACGGATTGAAGTTTACGTCTAACGGTGGATATTATGATTGTTTTGGGGTACATTGTAAGCTACTGTAGGGCTGCTCACTTTTACCCGACCCAAGAAAACCTGAACTTAGACTAAACCAAACTCGATAAAAGGCCAACCCGAACCGAAGTATGCCGGGTTGGTTCTTGGGTTTAATTTCTAAGTTTCGTGTCAACCCGAAAAAGTTGAATAAACTATTAGTTTAAAAATATGATATTATTAGGTATGTACATCGTATACGGAACACTCTACACGTTCCACTTGCTCCTATTCCACGTATCATGGTTGATCGACTATTTATTGTTTCTATATTTTTCTATTTATGGCTAATAACAACCGTAATAAAAAATATGTTGCTTTATCGAGTTATTTTTATTTATTATTTGATTATTTACGTAACAAGTAAAGAAGAATATGTTGTTTTAGTTTTCGTGTTGTAGCTTTTCTTTACTTTTTTTTTATTTTCTTAGATACCTGAAACCCGATTAATCCAACCTGAAAAAACGTGAGAGTTTGGGTTGGGTTTCAGGTCTAAAATTAAAAGTTTGAAACACGAAGAACCAACCCGAAAAGCAAACTCGAAAAACACCCCTGAGCTACGGTGACCAACCATAAGTTACGGCTCTAGTAGTTTTCCAAGATTGTTTTTCTTCTTCATTTGACCTCTCTCAACCTTCTTCTTTCTTCATGATTGCTTCCCGATTATGTGCTTTACCTGCATTAACATCAAGAACTCATAGCCAAACAATCCTAAGCAATTAACCAAATAAAAACTCAAGTAAAACGATTAAACTCAATAAACACCATTGCATAACCCACCCATCGTTAAGTTCGATCTAATAAGTTTTAACATAAAGGATATAAGTTGTCCTACATAGTACTTAATTGGTTAATTGTTCCTTATAAATAATTAATTGGTTAAGACCCTATAGTGGGGTGTGACACACGGCCATATTTCGGAGCTTGTTCCTCAATCATTAAGCTTATTCTGAAAGCCATATTATACCTGTAACGTCCATCCGTGTACAACTACTTTTTGTGTAAGTACATACTTAAAGCTAATAAGTGTTTGTGAACTTTTGCCATTAACACTGACTAAGTGTTTATGGATCTGTCAGCTCTGGCTTAGACGACGAGATTACAAAACACGATGGCAAAGCATGCATAATTACGAGGGATATGCACAAAATTTCCAAGAGAACGATATTTAAGGTCAATGGGTTAGTATTTGAGAACGAGGACTTGAGCATCATCATGCCATAGTACCATACCCTCCCTGTTGCATATCATATATAGGCATTTTGTCACGAGATGATCGGTTGGGGTGCTTATTCGGTAGCGACGTCAGTGGTGGTGATCTGAACATTGATGTTCGTTTGTTCGAGTTCGTATTTAAGTATTCTTATATTGTTTTTGAGTGATAAAACAATTTTTGATATGGGAATTAGAGTTTAAATTAGGGTTAATTTTGTGACATGCTAAAGAGCATTAGGAATTGATACGCGCTCGTATCATCTCAATCCTTGTTAGATATCATAAACATTTTATCACAAGATGATCGTATGAGTACTTATTTGGTTGCAATGCCAGTGTTGGTGACTGGGGTACTTATTTAGTGGTGGTATAGAAGGTGACGACTATAGTATTGGTGGTGGGCTGGTGGCAGGAGTGCATCAGTGGTTTTGGTGTTAATCTATAAGCGGTGAAAATGACACAAGCATTGGTTGTGAATGGTGAAGCCCAGTTAAATTAATATGTTTTAAAAAAGTCTAACCATTTAAATAATTTTACTATAACCCAAATGAACTCAACTTGTCTTTAAAATCTATAAATTAGGTCGCGAAGCAACCCTACCAATCTATGGTAAAATATTATCCTTTTAACTTATTGACACCTCTTCAAGTAATGAAACTAGCAAAAATTAGTAGATAGACTTCTAAGTTCTAACCCAATAATTAACTAAAAATTAATTCAAGTGCTATTCACCAGTGACGCAACAAAATCTTATTCCAATTGAATTACGAATTATGAAACAACTTACTTTGACCAATGAATATGCAAATTTGACATAACGTCATCAAAAAAGCTTTATATCGGTATCTTCACTAATGTACAAGGTAGAACTTCTTTATACGTGTTGTAAAACTAGTATTTGACTATTTTCCCATTTAATACGCACGAAATTAGTAAATAAAATCTCGCAAATATTTGTGTAGAATATGAATTAAATACTCAAAATTATTATTTTTCATATTATTGGAAATTGAATTCAAAGTATGCAAGTCTTTGACCAAAAACAATTACTCATTTCTTATTGAAACAATAATTTTGTTAGAATGACAAAGGGTAAGCTTTTTTCTATTTATTGCTATATTGTTCAAATTTTATATTCTTGTTCAAAATATATATTCTGTTACAAACATCTTAAATCAAACAATAGTAATTTAATCTTTCTTACGGAAAACTAATTTCTCGTATGTTGTTTCATACTTTCATATACGTTTTAAATAAATTTTGCATTATATGTTTAATCCACAGACTTTTTGTATTTAAATGTTGAACCGATTTTAAAAGAGTCAATGTTGTTCAAACTTCCTATAGAAATTGATTACTTTTATTTATTAGTGTGCGTTTGGAAAGGCATATCATTTGAAGAAAAAGGGGTTTTTTAGGTGCACGGAATTTAGTATTCAGGCCACATTACATTTTATAGAAAATAACTAAATAGGAAAACTTAGTTTTATAATCTATAAATGGTAAAATAAATCATAAGCAATAACTAAAAATGATAAATAGTTTATTATTACTATTATTTTAGTTCACGGTTTGACAAGATTAACAAAGTTAAAGTTACATCAATTAACCTAATCTAAAATGGGTATTATGACCTTAATTTGTAAAATACAAGTATTTGATGCTTGTTTAGTATAGTATAGTAGTAGTTCACGGCTAGGCAAAATTAACAAAACTAAAGTTACATCAATTTACCAGCCATTCAAAAAAAATAAAATAAGAACATCAATGAACCCAATCTAAAGGGGTAGTTTGACCTTAATTTGTAACAATACAAGTATTTGATGTTTGTTTGGAGTGTTTGCAGTTTGCACATGCATGTGTTCCAACATTATCCCGTAGCGCAAAACAATCAAGAGAGAAACATTTTTTTTATTTACAACTTCAATTACTATAAAATCTTTGAACCTAGGATATCTTATCAATTAATAAACTTTAATGCCGCTCAAAAAATAAATAAATAATTTTAATAAGTGTTTATTAATCAATATAAATAAAGGAGAAAGTAAAAATATTATAATGCGAGTATAAACTTGTCAACGAATTTATTTTTCAACAAATGATATACTATATCTTTTAGTTTACTTTTCATGGATGAAGCCGTGAAGGTTAGCTTGAGAATTAATAAGCACAACAAATAAAATGGTTGAAAACGTAAATTGAAGAGGTAGGTCCCAGCAGGGCCCAGTTGGACCCGCAAGACTCACCTTGAAGAGGGACGTCTGCGCAAAGACCAACTGGTTCCGCAGGACCCACCATGCTCAGAGAGATGAAGACCTTACGCGCAGTACGCCAGCCTGTTCCCGCAGCTGCGAATACAAGCCATCAGGGAAGGCTACCCGCACTAATAGCAAGGCTACACGCACAAGGCACTAACTCTCAATAATTCAGTGTCACCTGAAGAAGGAATGAGCAAGGCGGGAATACTCCCGCCCAAATGAGCCAGTCCGTACGCTTCTGGAGGATCTTTTGTACTATACCTGCCAAGGTATGGACAAAATAGACAAGATCTGACCAAAGCAGCCCATGAACCAATCACAGGGTGACAGCTCACTGACAACAGTACGACGAGGAGCACGCTCTAGTACAAAATGTCACTATCAGCCGCTGCCTACTCACCAACCCTTGTCGTGGCACGTACATAGCCTGCAGTTGGTGGAAAAGGAATAGTACACAGCCGGCCATGTCACTATCAGCCGCTGCCTACCCACCAACCACCAGCATGGCACGTGCGTAGCCCACAGTTGGTAGAAAAGGAATATTATACAGCTGGCTGTACCTGCTTGGAAACCTGCCTTCGGCTATAAATACTCCAACACCTTGGAACGGTATCATATACGATCTTATACCATCACATATCTTATCTGCTCTAGCTATTTCTCTTAATATACATTTATATTCAGAGCAATCTAGTCTGATTCTCACGCCGGAGGGTGGTCACAAGGAGGTACCCCCCCCCTTCTCAGTGACGAGCTCACGGTGTCTGTTTTGCAGGACATCAGAAGAATAACCATCTTTGCCGGACCTAACCCTCGTGGGAAACATCTACTTGACCCTAAGATTATCCGTAATCTGCCGGGGTCACTTAGTGTTTCTTCATTGGCGTCATCCGTGCATAAAAGCTAGAACTAATTTTCAGTTTTTTCAAAACCTCTGGAAAGATGGTTAAGGTTACTCCGGTGCCAAGGCCAGCGAGTGACCAAGAAACCCCGGTAACCAAAACCCCAGCTACTGGGGGGAACACCGGCGAGTACACAATATTTACGAACACTACCCCGGTTACCCAACCCGGGGCAAGTGCAGTAAATAATCCTCCCCTGGGATTCACCGATACCCAGTTGGAGAGACAA
Source organism: Bidens hawaiensis (assembly GCF_021521415.1). Lineage (NCBI taxonomy): Eukaryota > Viridiplantae > Streptophyta > Magnoliopsida > Asterales > Asteraceae > Bidens > Bidens hawaiensis. The sequence continues at coordinate 819,539 of NW_027491697.1, forward strand.
CAGACGAGGCTCCCCCGCCAAACACTTGATCAAGTTAAAGCGTGGGCGGAAGCACGTCAGAAGGAATTCCAAGCTGAGTTGGATGAACGCTTACGTTCACTCCAACAGATTGACGAAATCGAAAGCACTCGACAACAGCTCAACATGAGTAATCAGTGCGAGTATGATAAAGATTGGGAAGAATCTGACAGTGACGCAAACCCGCGCCATAGGGCGAAAGGGAAGCTTAAACAAGCAGATTTCCACAGAAGAAATTTTGGAGAAACCTTTAAACCAAAAAACGCGGGTGGAAACCACGTGACTTCTCTAAAACCTTCAGACCAACTGTTGCAAATGCGGGAACGTCCAAATTTGCAAGGGACATTGCGGAAGCAATTGCCCCGAAAAGTACCAAACAAATGTCCAACATAGGCACATATGATGGTATATCTGACCCAGACGATCATTTGAACAGATTCATAGCGGGGGCAACCGTCAGCAATTGGACGGAACCCACGTGGTATTACATGTTCCAAATGACGCTTGTTGGGGCAGCCAGAGCGTGGTTCGACCGTCTACCGGTCCATCACATCTACGATTGGACAGACTTCCAGCAGAAGTTCAGCCAACACTTCAGTCAACAAAGAAAGTATACTGAAGAGCAATGGACGATCCTCAACTGCATCCGAGAGGAAGATGAGTCTTTACTAAACTTCATCACGCGCTTCAATTCAAAAAAGCTAAGTTTGGGCACTATTAGCGAAGATCTTGTTCGCGCTGCTTTCATCCAGGGCGCGGAAGACCCAGAGCTCATCCGCACCTTAACGGGTAAAGATGGCATGCCATCCACGTGGGATGCCATCATGACAGCAGCTAAACGCTTCGCGGAAACGGAAAAGCAACTGGGTAGAGATCTTCCCCATAGCACAAACCTCTACACTCAAAAAACAAGAGAAAACAACGTCCTTACCGCCCGACAAAACAAAAGGAGGAAGCTTGGTATTTGGCAGTCAAGGGTAAACTTTGACACCTCATCCGGCTCGCACCCTCGGTTAGGCGGAAGGGATAACATGCAGTCGTCGAACCGGAACTCCAGATGGACGCCACTCACCAAAAGCGTCACCGAAATATTTGCCACCGAGAGGCTCCCATGGCCAAAGGCTCCAATAATCCGACAGCGTCACAACGCTGATCAGAGCAAATCCTGTGACTTCCACAGGACAAAAGGCCATACCACGGAGGAATGCGTATCCTTGAAGGACGTCGTCGAAGCATTCGTCAGAAATGGGAAACTCACTCACCTCGTGGCGTAATGGACGCTAAGCAGGCTAATGCGTGTAGAACCCCAGTTGGGGAAAACACGGATGAAACTGTAGCTTCAATGTTGGAGACTACATACTGCGTAAACAACGAGATTCCGAACCAGTTGCATATCGGCTCGAAAGGCTCGATGACACCCCCATCCCAAGAACATGGAAGGGAGCTCAATTACACAGGCTGCATGTAGATCAATTGCAAACTTGTAAAGAAAAGGCCTAGAACCACTTCTAATGGAAATGATTCTCCTTATCACATTGACGCTGATGGTCTTACATTTATACTTATGATCTGACCACACTGATATGTCGGTATTCACCGCATAAATAAGTGGGGAAGTAAGTCGTTGCGTGTGGAAGGCGGCAAAACCCGCATAAACACAAAACGGCAAAAATTTCTAAGGAAAAGATGAGGAAAACCTTCACGCAGGTCAGTTATAGGTGAAGTTTGGTCATCCCACTAAATGAAAGTGACGGTCCTACCCGCACAACCATGATAGAGGAAACTGAACATTAACCTATTGACAACCGCGCGTCGAAAGGTTAACTTATTCAAAACACTGATATGCCGGTATTCACCGCATAAGTGGGGAAGTAAGTCGTTGCGTGTGGAAGGCGGCAAAACCCGCATAAACACAAAACGGAAAAAATTTCTAAGGAAAAGATGAGGAAAACCTTCACGCAGGTCAGTTATATGTGAAGATTGGTCATCCCACTAAATGAAAGTGACGGTCCTACCCGCACAACCATGATAGAGGAAACTGAACATTAACCTATTGACAACCGCGCGTCGAAAGGTTAACTTATTCAAAACACTGATATGCCGGTATTCATCGCATAAATAAGTGGGGAAGTCAGTCGTTGCGTGTGGAAGGCGGCAAAACCCGCATAAACACAAAACGGCAAAAATTTCTAAGGAAAAGATGAGGAAAACCTTCACGCAGGTCAGTTATAGGTGAAGATTGGTCTTCCCACTAAATGAAAGTGACGGTACTACCCGCACAATCATGATAGAGGAAACTGAACACTAACCTATTGACAACCACGCGTCGAAAGGTTAACTTATCCAAAACACTTGGAAAATTGCTAAGTTAAACTAAAGTATGCACGAGCGAATCATATATTGTTTTTGAGGCAAAACAAGTGCCAAATTAAACTATAATATGCATGAGCAAGTCATATAACGTTTATAAAGCAAGTCATTAAGTGAAAGTGACGGTCCTACCCGCACAAACATTTATATTTCAAAAAAAATTCAAACATTACAAGAATGGCCAGGTATCTACCCGCCTACAGTAATGTAAATCTATCCTAACGGTGGGAAGGGATCTCAAGGTTCAAACTTCAGGACCACTCCCTCCAAACCCACTCGAACCCGCACCATCAGTTGGCTGTGGCGGTTCAAGGAAAGCATTGAGAATAGTTAGCCCATCATCAGCAGCAGCAATTTCGTTCACCTTCTCCACCACCGGATGCGGGAAGGCAGCATACTGGTTCACTGCTTGGTCGTAAGTAGCTTCAGTGTCCACATCATAAAGAGGGAAGTTGGAAGGCGGGATGCCCTTCTCAACAAACCCCAGACCAAGCAAGAAACCAGCCTTTTCCCCATCCTCATGGGAAGCGTTGAGGGCTGCGCTCATGGCATCGTCATAAGATGTGTTCGTGAAGATCCGATGCACAACCTACAAAAAAAATATATATATATATGTATCAACTTTTCTAAGTATAAAGAAAAGCGTAAAGATATTATGAAGCTACGCATACCTGCGACAACGCTTCTCGTAGAAACCATTCCTTGGTGATCAGAGCTTCCTGGAGGGCAGCTTGAGCTTGGTCACGGGCGCGTTCGGCTTCATTTTTGTTAAGGTTGGCAAGCAACACTTCCTTAGCAGCAGCCTCTTCAACGCCCTTCAGCTTACGCTCAGTGTGGTCAAGCATACCCCTCTAGTCCAAGATCTCTTGGAGCTTTTTGGCATCTTATAAAGCCAAAGCATCATGAGCCTGCTGAAGCCTCTCTAGTTTGGCTTTAAGCTCCTCATTCTCAGCGCGCAAAGGCTCAGCAATGGCTTCAGCTCTGGTGGCCCTCTCGGTCGCGTTCCGCGCAGTTTCCTTAGCCAACCTAAGCTGTTCGTTAACAGCTTGGGTAGCCTTGGAACGGGCCTCGAGCCGAGCCTGAACTTCAACCTCGAGGGCCTTGAAGGCCTTTTCCTTCTCCGCAGCAATGGCGGCAAGTCTCCTGTTCTCCTCCCGGATAGCCCGCGCCTGAGCCACTTCCTGGCTACGCGCCGCCTTTAACTTGTCGTTTTCACGACAAAGCAACTCGACGCGCGGCTGCATCCGGGCAAGGAGAATCCGAAGCTCATTCGTCAGCCTACCCTCCTGGTAGCTAGACATGGCTTCCCCCAACGCACCACTTGGGGCTGTGTGACGCGCCCACTCGACGCAGTCCACAACCGTTCGAAGGGTTGTTCCCCGGCGGATGTTCCACCGTGGAACATACACCTCATTGGAATCCGAAACTGCAAAAACAAAAAGCGGTTAGGAGAAAATGATAAAAAAAAAAGAGAAAAAAAAAAGATAATAGGCCAAAATAACCCTACGCACCTGTAGGGTCGACAACAGGCCGGTAGCCGCCAAACCCATCACCAGAACCTAAGGGATATCCATCCAAGAGGTCAGGCAGATGGGAAGGAGGCAGAGATTGGCTAGAAGCCCCAACCCTGAACATACCTGATGAACCGGCCGGGGACGAGGTAGTCGCCGGTGCCGGAGGCACGGTTGAAGCCGCCGCGGTAGAGACCATCGGAGGTGAACTCACTGGAGGTGAACTCATAACCGAAGCCGCCGCTGCGGAGGAGTCCGAAGAAAAAATCACCGCCGGCTCAGTGAAGGATGCAGTAAAGATGGCACTGACAGCCGGCGGAGATGACGTCACAATTGGAACAGTTGCCTCAACGGGATGAGCAACTGAACCAACACTGCAAACAGGCGCAGCCGCCTGGGTCATCGCCGAGGGTAGATTGACCAAACCTACCGTCATGGGTCCAGAGATGCTCCCTCCCGCTCCACTCTGGAATGCGGTTGCATCCACGCCTGCATGAAGACAATATTAAAAACAATGGCGGAAAGAATTGCGGGTAAGATTAATTTATACTTACGAGTTTTCTTGAGCTTGAAGGTTCTGACAGGCGGGAACGAACCCGATGGAGCCGGCCTCTTCACGCCGGTCACCGTCGTCGTATTGGGCTGCCCGGAGGTGACAGCTGTCTCAACCTCCGGAACAGTGGTCTCACCATCACCAGGGTTCCCCACTGCCTCCTCGCTTTCGATCTCCGAGTCGGACCGATTTCCCTGATCGGCGGTGGAGGCGCCCTTCGCCTTGCCCTTCACACCGGCAGCTTTCTTCTTCCTCACGAAGAAAGGCCCATCTGCGGATCCCTCATCAGAAGATGATAAAATTAGGGAAACTCCAGCAGAGGTTTGAGCATGAAGAGGGCGAGGGTTAAAGAATCCCTTACCTGGCCGCGTGGCGCTCAAAATCTCGTGGCCCGGCGGGTAGACCTCCACGAACCTATCCGCCGTTTGCTTCAGGATGGGCAACTCGTTCTCATCAAGAGCACGAGTACCCAGCCGAGCGGGACCACCGCTCTCACGCGGTTGCAGAAGAGATTGCAAGTTGTTTCCCTCTGAAAATAAACAGAAAAACAGTTAGAAGAAAAACCCTAAATCAGCAAAAAGAGATGGAGCATACCGTAGGGAATAGAATTCGAACCGTATTCAAGGATGATAGATACTTGCGACATCCCAGAACCGGCATCCTTCCATACCCGGCTCATCCCGAGCATCACCATCCCAGACTCCGCAAAGCGGTAAACCGGAGTCTGGATCTGGGAGATCTTGGTAAACCATTCAGTCTCCTGGTAGTTGGAGGCGTGAAGGTTGGGGAGTGCTCTCCCGTTATTGAATGTTATCGCTATGGGGACGACGCGAGCGGAGATATAGAAAAACTCCCGCTTCCAAGACCGAAGACTGCGCTCGGTAGCACAGATCTTCAAACCCTTGATCCGAGTGACCAAGGTATACCAGCCCTGGATGCACCTCCAGGAATAGAAGGTCATCAGGCGGTCGACGCGGGGCTCAACGCCCAGAATGCGGCACACCCATTCAAAGTGGCGAACCTTTGCGATCGCCATCGGGTGCACCTCCGTCAAATGTACACCGTGTTTCTCCAGAACACGGTATACGAACTTCGTTATTGGGAATCTGAGATTCCCATATAGGAAGGATGAGGCATAAACCCCTATCTTACCCTTGGGGGCATCGTACACCGTCCGGTGAGGCTCCGGAAACTCAGGCTCGTAAGGATCGAGCATGAACTTCTTGACGATATAGCTGTATAGATCGACAGAAAGAGCACACTGGCACTCGCCAGCAGTACTCTTATCGTCCTTGTCAGACGCGGACATCGGGTTCTCAGGGTATACGTCGGACTCTTCGGCAGTAACCTCAGGATCATGAGTAGAAGACATTTGGGAGGTATGAAAAAAGAACGATTTCAGGAGAATGCTCGGCGGAAAAGTTAGAGTATTCGCCAGAAATCGTTTAGAAGAAGAAGAGTGAAGTGAAGGTGTAAGTTGAGATGCATCATCTTCCCCCTTTATATACCCATCGCAATGAATGCGATGAATTTAATGCGGGGGAGAGGGAAAAGCGCAGGCACAATGAGACAACGACACGTGGAAAGCAAGCTGGCAACAGCTGTCGACAGGACGCGTGCCGTAAAATTCGCGCCCACGCGCCCGAAAACTCGCGCTCACGCGCCTGAAAAAGCGTCTGGAATGACCATATACTGTCACGTCGCCATAACTGCCTGCACGTCCTGAAACTGTCAGAAGAAACTGTCAGACGACGCTAACGTCCCTTCAACAGTTTGGACTGTTCTTATCCTTTCACCAACTCTTCGAATTTCAAAAAGATTCAAAGATTCAAAAATATGAGGGAATATACCCCCTTACCTTGGTAACCAAGAAACCGTAAGACAAGTGCGGGTACAGTGTCAAGGCGAAACCCTTCACATACTTAGCACCTGCAGGGAATTGAAGCCAAGAATACCTTGGTAACCAAGAAACCGTAAGACAAGTGCGGGTACAGTGTCAAGGCGAAACCCTTCACATACTTAGCACCTGCAGGGAATTGAAGCCAAGAATACCTTGGTAACCAAGAAACCGTAAGACAAGTGCGGGTACAGTGTTAAGGCGAAACCCTTCACATACTTAGCACCTGCAGGGAATTGAAGCCAAGAATACCTTGGTAACCAAGAAACCGTAAGACAAATGCGGGTACAGTGTCAAGGCGAAACCCTTCACATACTTAGCACCTGCAGGGAATTGAAGCCAAGAATACCTTGGTAACCAAGAAACCGTAAGACAAGTGCAGGTACAGTGTCAATGCGAAACCCTTCACATACTTAGCACCTGCAGGGAATTGAAGCCAAGAATACCTTGGAAGTCAAGTAACTATAAGACGAGTGCGGGTACAGCGTCAAGGCGAAACCCTTCACATACTTAGCACTTGCAGGGAATTAAAACCAAGAAGGATCTTCTGGGCCATGCTTGTGGAAAGGGAAATAACATCCCCGCATAGCGGGAACGTTGAGAACTAGATTGTTTGAAGCTCCAAGATGGAATTGGTTGTTTAACATAATTGATCACTATGTCTAAAACTACCAAAACGTCGTGGAGAATCTACAAGTGAAACTCAACGCTCCTGACTTGCGAGGAGGTTACACACCTACCCGCATCATACCCAAAGATCAAGCAGAAAAGTCGGGAATTTCTGCACGTGACATTAGGAAAACCGCGGGAAGAATCCCCACGGAAAACCTTAAAACTAAAAACCCTTTTCAAAACCCTTTGCTTAAGTCCAAAAGTTCACCTCACTTATTAACAATTCATGAGAAGAACATTGGACTGGGGGGACTTGAAGAGGTAGGTCCCAGCAGGGCCCAGTTGGACCCGCAAGACTCACCTTGAAGAGGGACGTCTGCGCAAAGACCAACTGGTTCCGCAGGACCCACCATGCTCAGAGAGATGAAGACCTTACGCGCAGTACGCCAGCTGTTCCCGCAGGAAAAGCCTCCCAATGGTGAAGTGCCCCGCCTGTTCCCGCAGCTGCGGATACAAGCCATCAGGGAAGGCTACCCGCACTAATAGCAAGGCTACACGCACAAGGCACTAACTCTCAATAATTCAGTGTCACCTGAAGAAGGAATGAGCAAGGCGGGAATACTCCCGCCCAAATGAGCCAGTCCATACGCTTCTGGAGGATCTTTTGTACTATACCTGCCAAGGTATGGACAAAATAGACAAGATCTGACCAAAGCAGCCCATGAACCAATCACAGGGTGACAGCTCACTGACAACAGTACGACGAGCAGCATGCTCTAGTACAAAATGTCACTATCAGCAGCTGCCTACTCACCAACCCTTGTCGTGGCACGTACATAGCCTGCAGTTGGTGGAAAAGGAATAGTACACAGCCGGCCATGTCACTATCAGCCGCTGCCTACCCACCAACCACCAGCATGGCACGTGCGTAGCCCACAGTTGGTAGAAAAAGAATATTATACAGCTGGCTGTACCTGCTTGGAAACCTGCCTTCGGCTATAAATACTCCAACACCTTGGAACGGTATCATATACGATCTTATACCATCACATATCTTATCTGCTCTAGCTATTTCTCTTAATATACATTTATATTCAGAGCAATCTAGTCTGATTCTCACGCCGGAGGGTGGTCACAAGGAGGTACCCCCCCCCCCCTTCTCAGTGACGAGCTCACGGTGTCTGTTTTGCAGGACATCAGAAGAATAACCATCTTTGCCGGACCTAACCCTCGTGGGAAACATCTACTTGACCCTAAGATTATCCGTAATCTGCCGGGGTCACTTAGTGTTTCTTCATAAATATACATAATTAATCCCTTGTCTACCTTCCCTACATGCACATGACCCACCACATGAACTTCAATACCATTTCATAAGTAGATCCATCCATTTAAACCAAATTCCACTCTTTGTTGTTAAATTTCTTATTTGTTGGATTATAAATGCATTTTTTTTTTCTTTTTGTTTTTGTTACAATAAGTCGTAGGGTGAGATTAAAAAAAGTCATAGATCTATCTTGATTTAAGTACAATATAATAAGACGGATAGTATTTAATTTTATAGACATTGACAAATAAAACATATTAAATAATTAATCAAACACTATATCTTCACTTGGTTTGACTCACTAATTAAGAATTTCTACCAGCTACTATCTCTTCATTGTCATCGTTCATGTCAAATTTCTTAATGCCAACATTTACGTTCTTGTTGATTTTGTCATCCCGTCCCTGCCATTCTCATTTCCACTCATTAAGAAAATAATAAAACTATTATTTAAAACTCGAAGAAGCTTAAAAAAGTTGTATTATTATGATACATCCACTTAGACTTCATGGATCATGTAGGTCAATGTTTTCTTCTCATTTTAACCATTAAACTGATTCACACATGAATAACAATATGAGCAATCAATTATAAAATCAATTCAGTTTAAACAAAATCTGACATAATTAAATCTAAATCATCTAAGATCTCATCAAACATTCATTATTGGAAAATAAGTAAAATCACAATAAATCTTTTAAGATAATATGTTACACCTTTTATCAAGTAACAATTTAATTTACTTAAATGTGTACAAATAAAAGTAGGTGTATGATCTTTTACTTCCAACATAATTTTGTTTCAAGGTAACAAATAAAAGGTAGTAATAAATTGTAACAACTAGAAAACCATAGGGTCCATTATCAAAGTTACCAATAATTCAAAGGTTTAAAATAAATAAAAAATAAAAAAAATCCACTATTAATAATAATAATATTATTATATATTAATAGTGGAAAAGTAAACCTCTGTTGTTTGTGTTCTCACTTTCACCTTTTTCTCACCACCGTCACCGTCACCGGCCGCCGTACACCGTCACCGGAGCAACAACTATTTCACAATTAACGTAAACTGTGATATGGGTTTTGGCTTAGGGTTTCTGGGTTAGTGTTTATTCAAGATAAAATCGATTAAAAATGGCGGGAAGCGTGTGTTCATCGGAGGACTACAGCCGCATTGTTTTCGGCAGCAGTGGACGACGGTGCTGTGAGGATGAGAGTTACAGTATCAGTGCTGACGTCAGCGAGTCTGAGAGTTCGTGTGGGTGTTTCTCCGGCGGCGCGTCGTCTAGTAATGAGTTGAGGTTTCCGGTGCCGGCGTTTACGTTTCCAATTATTGGTGGGAGTGAGAGTTGGGTTGAGAATGAGAATGAGAAGAAGACGAAGACAAAGTTGCCCGATTCTGATTTATCGGGTTAGTGTTTTTAGTTAATGATATTAATGTTAATTTGTTAGTTGAATTTGGTTTGAATTGTTAGATGTTAAATTAGGGCTTGATTTAGTTTACACTTGTATATATTATATGTATGCATTTGTTTAACTATTGATTAGTGTTGTAGAATTCGTTAGTCGCGAGATTTATCGCAATTAGTAGGCATGGAATTTTTATATTGTTTTGAAAAATTACAAATAAATGTTCATATAAATAGTTCAAACATAAAAAATAATAGTGAACATAACATTGATGACAAAACCAAGGCCTGATTGCCTTTTGAAAAATAAAAAGGTTCGACTTTTGACTGATTTGGGTGTATTCTTGACCGATTTGATCAATTTTCAACTTATTTGATGGACTTTGACCGACTACCGACTAGAGTCAACAGTTATCAAAAATTTTATCAGAAGCTCACTGACTACAGATTCGTCGCGGACTAGTCACTTCAATTTGACGACACATTTCTGCTTATAGTTTGATGCTTAGGTTTTTCAGTTTGAAATTAATTATTCAAATTTTGCTACACAGAGTTGCAAAGTTTTTTTTTTTAATTATTTTAGTGATTTACTGTAACAATTTGTTTAAATCTGCAGAAATTGACATGATGAAGGAGAAGTTTGCGAAGCTTCTGCTTGGAGAAGACATGTCTGGAGGGGGCAAAGGTGTCTGCACCGCTTTAGCAATTTCAAACGCCATAACAAATCTCTCTGGTTAGTTAAAATATTAAATAACTACACAACCGTTTTAACAATTACATTTTTTTTTATTTTTTTTGTTTTTTATCATGTCTTTATGAACTTGTTTATGACTGAACAATTGCAGCCTCTGTATTTGGAGAGCTATGGAGGTTAGAACCGTTAGCGTCCAGAAAGAAAACAATGTGGCAGAGAGAGATGGACTGGCTGCTATCTGTCAGTGACTCCATTGTTGACTTTGTACCTTCATTACAACAATCTCCAGACGGTGGCAGTTATGAAATTATGGCAACACAACCAAGGGCAGACTTGTCTTTAAATCTTCCAGCTTTAAAGAAGCTCGATCAAATGTTGATCACTATGCTAGACGGGTTTTGTAACACAGAGTTTTGGTATGTTGATCGTGGCATTGTTCTAGCGGAAGGTGACGGCTGTGAAGCATTTCAAACCCGTGTTTGTAATGGGCGGCCGTCAATTAGACAAGAAGAAAAATGGTGGTTGCCTTATCCTAAATTGCCGCCAAACGGGTTATCTGAAGATGCACGAAAGAGGTTACAGCAGTGCAGAGACTGCACAAGCCAGATTCTTAAAGCGGCTTTAGCTATTAACAGTAATGTTCTTGCTGAAATGGAGATTCCAAATGTATACTTGGAATCCTTACCCAAGGTATGATTTAGGGGCGTGTATAGATCTGTTTGGTTTGGTTTTGGGTCTGAACCGAATCAATAACCAAAAGTTTGGTTTTGAGTATTTGATAACGGAAATTAAACTAAAAATTTTAGGTTTACCAAAAACATAACCTTTTTGCTCAAGTTCAGTTTTTTTAGTTATGGATCAGTTTTTACGGTTATAATTGTTTGGTTATTATTTGTATTTATTAACTCGTTGCTTATTGTATAACATAACAGAATGGAAAAGCATGTTTAGGTGACATCATCTACCGCTACATTACTGCAGAAAAGTTTTCTGCTGATCATCTTCTTGATTGTTTGGATTTGTCATCAGAACACCACATTTTGGAAGTGGTAAATCGGGTTGAGGGAGCAATATATGCATGGAAGTTGAAAGATTCTAAAAAACATACAAATAATCATTCAAAAATCAAGCATTCATCATGGAGTGGGAAAGTTAGGGGTTTGGTTCTTGATAGTGACAGAAACAGTTATTTAGCACAAAGGGCTGAAACCTTGTTGCGTAGTTTAAGACTTCGGTTTCCTGGTCTTCCACAAACCTCATTGGATATGACCAAAATTCAGTATAATAAGGTATGTGTATCAAATTTCCATGCTGAAAAATTGCATTTTTATAGGAGATTATCTTTTTATTCAAACGTTTTCTAACATTTGGAGGTGCTAAAATGACCTCAAATTAGAAGTGTAAACGAGCCAAGAGCTCATCAAAGCTCGAGCTTTCTTGTTCTTTCTTTTTTTTTTGTGATTTTTTTTTGCTTTATGCATATATAGTTTTCTTTTCGTGTTATTTTAATTGCTTTCTAGTAATTAACATAGCATATACCTTTTAGATGTTTTAAATTTGTTGTTAGTTAGTTATTGTATTAAACTAATTTTTCATAAAAAGTAGGCTCACATGCATATTTAATTTCAGGCTCGAGCTCGTTTATAATGTGAGCTTATGTGTCAAATTTAAACTTTTGGTTTCTTTTAAGCAAATCTTTTGTTTTATTTTTTATTACAGGATGTCGGGCAGTCGATACTAGAAAGCTATTCAAGAGTACTAGAAAGCTTGGCGTTTAACATAACCGCAAGAATCGATGACGTCATATTTGTAGACGATGCTACAAAACGTTCTGAATCATTATCCACTTTTAATCGAGGCGGTTTAGGAGGTCGACCAATTCAAAAACGAATGGCCCCAAGTCCATTCTCAATCCAACACACGCCTTATTCGTCCCCATTTGCCACCCCAACATTTTCTACATCCCCTATTTTGATCCGAAGCCCCGCTAGAGCGCCTCCCACGCCTATTGATGGTGACAATTGTTTTAATGATAAGTTGTTAGATGTCCCGAAGCCTGCTGACATGGACAAGCTTTGGAAGTTTGCTGGAAGTGGTAATGTAATTGAGAGAGATTAGTTTGAGTGGTGATTGTATATGTAGGTAGTTTGTTGGTGACCCTGTTTGGGTTCCTTGTTATGGTAAGTAGTTTGGGTCATATGATCATATGAGCACTTTAAGTTTTATTTATCTGTCTGTGCTGCTTTTACTAAGTTGGGAATAATTTACTACATGCTAGGTGGATTTGGTTGAGTGAGGTTGTGATTTGTCAACATCATTTTATGAATGTGTGTAGGGATGATCTCGGTATCAAACCGGTATTTTGCAAAAACATTGTACCAATATTGAAATCGGTACCGTTACCGTAGGGAAGAACTTCGGTAAATACATGTACCGAATTCCTCGATCTCGATTTTTTTAAAAACTCGTTACTAGTACCCAATGTCATTTTCATTTGCAAAAGATTTCAATAAAATATGAATCTATGACATTATATTACGAAACATCATTATTAATTGCAAAAGATTTCAGTAAAATATGAATTCACGACATTATATAACAAAACAAGTAATGAAAAAAAAAAGAATGTTAATTAGATTTTGGGTTGTCACATTTAACTCATTTATCAAAAGAATTATATTTGGGTTAGCTAATTAGGAAGAGATTAAAAAACAAAAAGAGAGAAAATAAAAATTTTGAGAAAGATTTGTGAGGAAAAAAACCCTTAAAAAATGCAAGATCATAACTCAATAAAAATATTAAACTAAAAAAATTAGAATGTCTTCCCCGTCTTTTTTGATAAAAAAACACAATAGATTATTATAACACGAATACACGATATTAAGAAAATTAGACACAATGTTAATATAAAAAGATACAATCAATAACGAATATAAACAAAAAATACAATGATAAGTAAAAGAAGATGTAATGATCTTTTTTCTTCAACACTGTTTTTTTTATATCATCGAAAAAGATGAGAGAAACATTTTAGTTTTTGTATTTTTTTTTATATTTTGAGTTATGATTTACTTTATTGTTTTTTGAAAAACTTACAAATTTTGTCCTTTTGAATACATAGATTATGGAATGGGTCTTTTTTCAAAAATAGTTTCACTATTTGTCCTTTATTTGGATGTTTGCCATGGTTTTTGTCCTTTAAGCTAACCCCCGTTAAGTTATCCCGTTAAACAGACCCATGTGCATAAAATGTGATGGGTATAATTGTCTTTTCCCCTGCCCCTTCTCTTTCATCCTCCTTTTCACCTGTTAAAACAGCCCCCGACATAACATTTTTAAATTTCATCAGATCTAAATTAGGGCTTCAATTTATTTATCTAAATTAGGGCTTCACTATTGCGGGTTGCGTGAAGAACAATTGATGATGAAGCTTTGTAAGTGTGGCAAGCAAGCTATTCTAATAACATCTTGGACAGAAGGGGCAGGGGAAAATACAATTATAACCATCACGGACATCTTGGACATAGAGTTCTTAACAAGGTGAATAGCACTTTGATTATCACAAAGAACCACGTAGCGCTGTTGCATAAAGCCAAGCTCTTGCATAAATCTTTTCAACCACAATAATTCTTTGCATGCTTCTGTTGTTGCCATATACTCTGCCTCGGTAGTAGACAAAGCAACACACTTTTGCAGTCTTGACTGCCATGACACGGCTCCCCCTACAAATAACATCAAATATCCAGAAGTGGACTTCATGTTGTCCTTATTTCCTGCCATATCAGAATCCGTGTAACCAACAAGCATCGGCTCCCCATTTCCAAATGTTATACCCAATTTGGAAGTATCTCGTAAATATCTAAGTATCCACTTAATTGCTTCCCAATGCTTCCTACCCGGATTTGACAAGAACCGACTAACAACACCAACTGCATGGGAAATATCAGGCCGTGTACATACCATTGCATACATCAAGCTTCCAACCGCTGATGCATATGGAACACCATCCATCTCTTCAATATCTTTCTCAGAAGTAGGGCAATCTTTTTCAGTTAACTTAAATTTAAGAGTAAGAGGTGTACTAACCACATTAACTTTAGACATCTTGAATCTGCTAAGCACCTTTTCAATGTATTGCTCTTGTGACATGTGCAACTTCTTTGAAGCTCTATCTCTAGTAATCCGAATGCCAAGAATATTCTTAGCTGGCCCCAAGTCTTTCATAGAAAACGACTTGCTTAACTCTTTCTTCAGCTGGACAATTCTTTCTGCATTCTTGCCAACAATCAACATATCATCAACATAAAGCAATAAAATAATAAAATCATCATCACCAAACCTCTTAAAGAAAACACAGTGATCAGACGCAGTCTTTCGGTAGCCTTGCTTCCCCATAACTGACTCAAATTTCTTGTACCACTGTCTCGGTGCTTGCTTCAACCCATAAAGACTTTTATAAAGTTTACAAACATAATCTTCTTTACCTTTAACCTGAAAACCTTCAGGTTGCTCCATATAGATTTCTTTATCGAGATCACCATGAAGGAATGCTGTCTTGACATCCATTTGCTCAACCTCAAGATCAAGACTAGCAGCTAAACCAAGGATCACCCTGATGGAACTCATCTTCACAACTGGAGAAAAAATCTCATCAAAATCAATACCTTCTCTTTGACTGAACCCTTTGACCACCAATCTTGCCTTGTACCTAGGCCGTGAGGTATGTTCTTCAGTCTTCAATTTGTAGACCCACTTGTTCTTCAAAGCTCTTTTGCCTTTAGGCAACTTCACCAACTCAAAGGTATTGTTCTCATATAAGGAATTCATCTCATCTTGCATGGCTTCAAACCACTCTCTTTTATGCTTATGTTCCATGGCCTCTTTATAATACTCGGGCTCTCCCCCATCAGTGAGTAAGACATACTCACCAGCCGAATAACGAGTCGAAGGTTGACGGTCTCTCGAAGACCGCCTGAGTGGGACAAATGCAGGCATATCTACAGGTAACTCGGGATGAATATCCTCATCCAACTCTACCTGCTCTTGATTATCAACATTATCGGTACCATGTTGTTCATCATTTTGAATACCATCTTCGTGATGTGGCTCAGATTGCTGAGTAGGAATAGGATCCAAATCAAAGAGATCATCAATATACTGAGGAACTACCTGTGTCTTCTCAATATCTTTTAAACTCTCGTCTTCCACAAACACAACATCAAGACTTCTAACAAGCTTCTTTGAAACCAGATCATATAGCCTGTATCCAAACTCATCTTACCCATAACCAAGGAATATACACTGTCTAGACTTCACATCAAGCTTTGATCTTTCATCTTTGGGGATATACACATATGCTTTGCATCCAAAGACCCGCAAATGATGATACAAAACATCTTTGCCACTCCAAACCCTGTCTGGAACATCATTATGTAAAGGAATACAAGGAGTAGGATTAATAACATGTACCGTTGTATGTAAAGCTTCTCCCCAAAAGGAATTAGGCAACCCTGCATGTGAGAGCAAACACTTAAACCTTTCAACCAAGGTTCGGTTCATCCGTTCTGCTAAACCATTCAACTGTGGTGTCTTAGGAGGTAGCCTTTGGTGTCGAATACCATTCTCTCAGCAATAAGCATTAAAAGGACCAATGTATTCACCTCCATTATCTGTACGAACACACTTGAGCTTCTTCCCATTCTGTCTCTCAACTAGGGAATGAAACTGCTTAAACACATCAAATACTTGATCTTTAGACTTTAAAGTATAAACCCATACCTTCCTCGAATGATCGTCTATAAATGTGACAAAATATAAGCAGCCCCCAAGTGTTCTAGTCTTCATAGGACCACATACGTCTGAATGCACCTAGTCAAGTATACTTTCTTTTCTATGAGGCGGATGACTATGAAAAGAAGCTCTCTTTTGCTTATCATTCATACAATGAGAACACTTCTTCAAATGAATATCTTTCACACCGGACAAGGCATCTTTCTTTAATAAAATAGACATCCCCTTTTCACTCATGTGAGCAAGTCTCTTATGCCACATATCAGTCGCATCAGAATTCGTCAATGAATTAACCGAGTCTCTGGAAATCTTTGGGTGTGCCATGTATAACTTTGAAGTTCTTTCACCTCTTGCCACGATCAACGAACCACGTGTGAGTTTCCAAATTCCACCACCAAAGGTACTGTGGAAACCATCATCATCTAATGTGCCTGCGGAGATCAAATTAAGTCTAATATCCGGAACATGTTTCACATTGTGTAAAACCAAATCCATCCCAGTATCAAACTTCAAACAAACATCCCAACACCAACGATCTTTGATAGCCCATTATTACCCATCTTGACATTCCCAAAATCACCAGGAGTATAAGACGAATAAAAATCCCTTTGTGATGTCACATGACAAGTAGCACCACTGTCAACAACCCAACTCGAATCATCACGTGTAATGTTCACCCTATCATAATCACAACAAATATAAAATTCTTCGGTGGCAGTGCTAGTTTCAGAAGTACATTCATCACCGTCATCTTTCTTGTAGTTGTTCTTTTTATTGTTGTAATTAGCCTTCTTGTTCTCCTTTTTCAGCTGTCTGCAATATTTTATTGTGTGCCCTTTTCTACCACAATGATGACACTCATATTCTTCAAACTTCCCTTTGGACTTACTACGGTGCTTTGCTCTATTACTCGGACCTCTGCTATGGCTTCTCCCTCTACTTTCGGTAACCAAGGCATCTGACTGTGAAGAGGAACCTTGTGACTTTCTTCTCATATCTTCATTGATAATATTACCTTTAGCCAATTCCATAGTGATAATACCGTTTGTCGCGGAGTTGGACAATGATGTCCTAAAAGTCACCCAAGAATCCGGTAAAGTACCAAGAAGCCATAAACCTTGTATCTCGTCTTCAAACTTAATACCCATACCTGCAAGCTGATTAATAACACCCTGAAAAACATTCAAATGATCAGTAACAGGAGTTCCATCACGGTATTTCAAGTTTATCACTGTTTAATCAAGAACAACTTATTGTTCCCGGTCTTCCGAGCATACAACTCTTCAAGCTTGGTCCATAGAGTACGAGCATGACTCTCCCCGCTAATATGGTTCAAAACATTATCATCAACCCATTGCCGAATATACCCGCAAACCTTCCGATACAAAATATTCCATTCTTCATCAGTTTTATTTGCAGGTTTATCGGTACTAAAAACAGGCAAATAATAATCCTTCACATAAAGAGTTCTTCCATCTTGCCTTTCCAAACATGATAATTAGAACCATTCAAACTCACCATCCTACCCGTATTAGCTTCCATCGTTCAAACAAGTCTTAACCCAAGAACAAGAGCCGAAGCTCTGATACCACTCTGTTGGGAAAAAACGACCACCTAGCCACGAACGGTAAACTAAAAGTGCGGAATTAATCTTCGTTTGGCTAAACTTTTTCCCGACCCGAATGAACCAATAAGGATGCAAACAAATAGGGTAATTTAAAAGTAAATAGGACACAATAATTTTAGCGTGGAAAAACTCTCAAGGCGAGAGTAAAAAACCACGGGACTACTAGAGCAGCTTCAAATCCAATATCACCAATAATGAGCAATACAAAAGTTCTTCTCTAGGTAAAACTAGAGGCATACACAAATCATCATATACTTGGTACAAACAATCTTCAAGTATATGGAAACAAACTACAAAAGAGTAACGAATAAGAGGTATCACCAACGAGAGAATGAGTCGATCTCTGGCACGTTCCTTATCTTCACAAAACACCAAAAGCCTTGGAGCAATAAAAAGTTCTTCTTTGCTTGCTGCTGTGTCGAAAGAAGAAAACCCCAACCTTTTATGTATTTGTGTTTGTCGGCTGTCAAAAGTAATCAACACAAACCAAAAACCTTTTATATATTATTGGTTCTTGTTCTCTACGTAAAGCCCACAAAGAAGAATATTGTGGCTATGAGGGTCACGGCCCAATAACCAAAAACAGCACCCCTTATTTCCTTTTGTCATACTGATGACGAGCAATAATAATAATTATTGTTTTCCTTTTTTTTTCATTTATTACTAAATAATATTAATAGTAATAACCCATGAAGATTAGTATTGTTGTCGGGTTTTCTCATGGACAAAAAATAACCCAACACATGATTCAGCAGTTGTTTTCATCCAGGTCTCTCCTTGCTTCAACAACTCTTGGTGTTCCCTAGTGAACAACATTGCTGGTGTCTCTTTATGGATATTTTCGTTCATAAGGTCTAGAGGTAACATGAGCTTCTTCACTTCCTGTATAATTCAACTGAGTTATAATTTATGCAACTAGAGAGCAAAGTGAACAGCATGAGGTCTTATATTTTAATTGTGACATACATTATGCCATATAAGCTCTCGTTGTAGTTGCAGTGCTGCACCGGTAGTACGACCAAGTACAAATGTAGGTGCTAATCTTCCGGTTAAGTGCACAAGATTATTCCCAGAAGAATCCGTAATTCCTCTATAGGACTCAATTATGTGGTAGATAAGGTTGTATACTTTTTCTGAACGGTTTATTACTGCTAACTGGACAATGTTATTCCCTTCTTCATCCTTGCAGTTGATGGTAGACGGTGACCTGAAGAGAATCTCATCAACAACCTCGTAAGTATCTTGGTGTACAGCTTCAATAATTGATCTACCGTAATCTGTATTTGATCTGCCCATCTGTGTACATATCAAGCTCAGAAGCTTCCTAGCTTCTTTGTACTCTTTTTTCTTCTCTATATTCTTGACTGGGGCACTGCAATATAATTAAGGTAAACACAGTGATTGATTCAAGTTTCCATCCTTAGATTAATATGTAATCGCTTACCTGTAAGTACAAAAACCTTCCACAAAAGGAAATACAACACAGAGATGGGTAAATGGAGCATCAGAATAAGGAGACAAATCAACTCATATATTAGATAAAGTGTGGTTATTGGGACTGCGCAAAAAAAACCCCAAATTTGTAACTAGTGTCACACGTATATCTATATATAGTACCGATCAATTCAATCGGGTATTCACCATCTATTTTCATTGTTCAACTCTGTAACAACATGAAAAAACCATACTCACCAAGTAATATCACGGAAGTTCTCCCTAACAAGCTATAACACATGTCATTACAGATTTTCATTACGCGTGAAATGTCATCAGCACATTTATCCAAAAACTTCAAGTGAAATAGCAGCGAACCTCTCACAACTGTTTTCTCAAGGACATTGTTGAAAGCTGCAAGAAAGACATAGTAGTATTAGTGGAATAAATGAGTTCAAATTAACGTATCTATTGGGTTCGTGGCATTTTAAAAAAATGAAGTTAGAGAAATACATGGATAGATAATAGACTCCGTGAAGCCAAGATCCGTTGGGAAACTGATAGTTACTGCTTTCAATATGATACCATATTTCATAGCAACTTCGGGGAATTTATTGAGCATTTTTCCTGCTAAATCTGCAAGAATTAACATGAGAATATTTTAAACTGTTCCAACTTCTAATCACATAAATAACTAGGACTAAGAGTGGTGATTCTGTATATAAAATAATCAGATTTTCATTTAACTTATTCATTGCAACCGGCCAGCTTATAAGTTGATCGCAACCTGTTTAAACCATTAACAAACTGTGTAGAGCCCATCAATCCTGTGACTCGTGTATATAATTTAACTAATTGGGTTTTATTCAAGTGTGTGCATGTTAGGATTGATGTCTTCGACATAACTAAATACATTATGGGTCGTGTTCAGGTTTATCAATTCAATCACTCATCCTGACACAATCGCCACCCCTAGTATCACCTACTCACCATATTGTTTCGTGTATATAGTAGGATAGATAGCATTTTGTTGATAGTTCTCTGGATAACCGCTTAAATCAGAAGATAGTAGAGATTTATACAAATATGCAGATACATTGATCTTCGAATTGGTAAAAGCGCAACCCGCAGGTGACCGTCCGTCATGGTCTAGAATCAGCAACAATTGTTTCCTCTTGTTAACCAAAAGTTGCGCTGCGTGTTCATTACCAACCATTCCAGCAATGTGTAAGGCTGTTCGACCCTTAATATTTTTCTTTTCAATATCTTCTCCATCTTTTAAAAGCTCCAACAGCTTTTCAACAAAGTAGTTGTGGCCCATTTGAACTGCTAAGTGAAGGATTGTGTTGCCATTTGCGGTGATAGCCTCTGTGGCTGCACTTTTATGGACTTTCAAGATGGATTTTGCTTTCAACCAACACCCTTCTACAGCGGCTTCATACAACTCTTTCTTAAGTCTGTTGCTGTCTGTGCTTTCCATTTCTGGAACGTCACTAACGGATTCTATCCCGAATGTAAATCCTACTGAATCTGTTGAAGCATTTCATTTCAGTATTTGAGACATGAAGTCCAAAAATAAAATAAAATGGCGTACTAGCATTTCTACTATGGGAAATCAAATATGTGGCAGTTTATACATACATACATACATACATACATACATACATACATACATACATGCATGCATGCATACATACCCACTATTGGTGATCCTATATTGGTTTCTGGTGAATTATACTTTGATTCTAGTCGACTCCATAAAAGTTGAACCGAACTGTAACATGTGAAGGTCTCGAGCAGTTGGTCGTTCATAGTACCTAAAATCCAGCCTAAGACAAGGCTGTCATATTTTTTAGTCATATGCCCACCATCCCGTGTATGCCGAGCTTTAACCTCAAGGATGTGAGCCAACTCCTGACTATGTAAGAGGCACGTCATCTGTTTCTTCCAGATACCATAGTTGTTGTGACCAGAAAGCTTGACTGAAACAAAGTTGGACACGTTAACATTTGATACCTGAATATATTTCAGGTCTTCTCTTAGTGCAGAAACATCACCTGCACTTCATTTCAGTATTTCAGGAAAGATATAAATTCAAAAGCTGAGTTACTGTTCACTCACATATCTACTACTGGAAATCAAATCAAATACTTGCTAGTTAATAATGAGCGTACCTTCTCTATAGATGGATTCTAGTTTCCTCCATATAGATTGTGCCGAAGGGTATTCAACGAAATGCTTGACCAGTTGTTCATCCATAGTAGTGCAAATCCAACCTTCGACAAGTATGTCGTACTGCGAAATCATGTGGACACCCTTATTCTCCGGAAAAGGATACTCGGCATTAATGATGTGAAGCAACTCCTTACTCTCTATGAGGCTAAGCATCTGAGCCTTCCAGATATAATAGTTGCTGTGGCCAGAAAGCTTCAATGAAACAAAGTCGGAGACGATAACACTTAATGCCAATATATGTGCGCTGAAAATATGCAATGAATCGCCTACATTTCATTTCAATATTAAGAAAAGGAAATGAATTCAAAAGTCATAAAGTCGACCCTGCCAAATTAAGTTAGTACCTTCTTCTGTATCGCTTATTAGCCGATTAAAGGTTGATTCTAATTTCATCCATACCTCTTGGGTCGTACCCAAGTCTCGGACATCCTTGAGCACGGATTCCTCATCCGGCTCAAGAGTATCCAAAATCCAACCTTTGACAAGTTTGTCATATTTAGAAATCATGCGGGCGCCCTTATCCTCTGGAAAAGGATGTTCAGAATCAATGATGTGAAGCAACTCCTGACTCTTTATAAGGCAAAGCATCTGGGCCTTCCAGATTTTATAGTTTCTGTGTCCAGAAAGCTTCACTGAAACAAAGTTGGAGACCTTAACCGCAGATACTACCTCATACTTGAAGTTTGCTATTTTCGCAGAAACCTCCGATGAACCAGCCATCTCCGTTGGATTGTTTCACTTATGCAAGCGACTGCAATAAATACAAGAAGATTAGAGAACTAAAGAGATGATGTGTTCTATATTCATAAGAAATTCGCTCCTCTGTCCTCAGCTCTTAATGCACTCCAAGTATTTTGTTAGCTCACTTCAAATCCTTGCACTCAGTTAAAGTATAGGGAACATAAAATATGGAATATGATACTTTGGTTGTAAGGTTGAAATTAAAAGAAAAAAGGAGCTAACTTTAATCAGTTTTCTTCTTCAAGAGTTACATCAAATGATACTGATATTGATAGAAATTAAAGGAAAAAAAAATATTAATGTGGTATTTTATTTCTTGTTAGGCTGGTCGCTTTGGGGCGGGGTTGGGTTGGTTTTTGAACTCCTTAAGAACCAATAGACCCAATTAACCATATTAATTTGAATTGCATATTAATACCGTCCCTTAATACAAATTCTCGAACTCCCAACTGATGTCTGAATCACAAAAAACTTTTCCACAATTGACCTTTTTGTCAACGTTGACTTTTTTTGTAGTTAACTGTATTATAGTCAGTATTGACTTTTTAACTATCAGTTACTATTTGCTTGCTGGCAGCTTAAGATCATTCTTGGTATACCCTATACACAATGCCAAAATCAGTCTATTGAAACCATAGTCTCCCACCATTGATTCATCACCTTCACCACCCACACTACCACCATTGAAACTTTTTCCAAATCTCACGAAGGAAATAAAAGCATGATGAAACATTACGGAGGAGATGGTTTTCGAGGAAACAGTTTTGGCTTGAAATCTCATGGGTCAGACGGATTTGGCTTGAATGCTCACGGGTGGGGTCAGACATATAACACGTGGCAATATTAGTGGCTAGCGAAAACTCAGGGCACGAACCCAAATGTCATGGCTTCGTGAGTTTTCAATGGCTCATTATAGGATTTTTCAATTTCTTTGGCCTAAATTAGAAATCTCTCCTTATTTGTCATATTTTAAGAATTTTCCCTTTTCTTAACATTCCAATATTAGGTTGAGTGATTTTTTTCATACAAAATGGGATGGTAGGAGTAGGATGTTTTTTTTGCTATTAGCCAATGACTCTAGTTCCTTATGGCCAGCATATTCAGACAATTAGCCACCAACCCACTTCAGCACGCCCAAGCGCAGTTGTCAGCCGAATTAAATAGCTTTCTTCAACCTTATTTGCCCTGCTCCAGCCGTACCGATTAAAACCTAGCCACAGCCATAGATCAAACAAACAACCCCAAAATCCCCAAGTACTGTGCATTTGATCATTAGCCATACAAAACCTTCAAGCTCTATTACTCTCGCCAATTGTCTCTTGCCTCCACTCAACAAAACCAGGTCCTTAAAGATGTCAAAGACCAGATATATTTACTTTGAGCTCTTTTAAGTCACCCTAACTTCAAATTTGGAATTTATAGTTAGTTATTCAGAAAATGAGATGCAAAATAACATAACTAAAAGTGTATCAAACCGAAGCAAAACCCTATAAATTACGAGAAACACAATCACTGTTATTTAAGCTCTATAAGTTTCTTCACTTGCTATATACATCTGAGGCATGTCTTATTATTATGCATTCCTTCAAAATCTTTTCTTCTTCTTCATCGCACCATCTTGTATCACTGAGTCGCGACTCATTCGCGTTGCAAGAAGCTGTGGCACGATGTCAAACAAAACACAAATTGCAAACAACACCATCACCCGACATATTTTCACAATGATCTCAAACCGAACCACCTTTGTCATTGCTCATCATCACGAAAATCATCACGCGAATCGCCATATTCCTCGTTGCGTGCACTGTCAAAAAGATCAGAATTATCCTCATGTGGTGGATCTTCAATAACTTCATCCTCGTTGATAAAATCAGAATTATCATCTTCATCCAATTCCTCATCATCATCATCGTCGCCGTCGTCATCATCGTCGTCGTCGTCATCATCATACTCATCTTCATCATCAAATTCATCATCCATGCTGTCGTCACTTTGGTTGCTGGAAGTATCATCATTGTACTCATTGGAGTAATACTCATCATCGGATTCGGAATCAAAGTAAGGAAAGAAACGAAAACGACGAGGCTCGAAAACCTTGCACAGAAAAATAATAGCAATACATTAGAACAAAATGATGATTCAATACTGGTAGTTTATTCAGAAATAATTGATTTGGATTAATATTTTATCTTAGCATATCTCAAGCTCAACCTCGGTTCACTTCGAACCTTACATTCAAAGCTTGTGAAAAAATTAAAGCTTGATTTCGGCTCATTTATTGTTTATTAACTATTTTATTATATACATATTAAATTACTTTTATATATATTCATGATTATAATTTTATTTTTCATATACAAGGGTATTTTGTTCAATTCATAAAAATTTTAACTGAAAAAGCAGATGGTGTTAGCCATTTGAACTGAAATCGCAAGAACGGAAACCACGGTGACGGTAATGATTAAAAAATAAGATCATTGCGCCTCAGTATCGAGGTTTTTAAATATAATTTGTACGCTAAAATGGCCAAAGCACAAGGACGAAATGCGAACTTAACCATATATACTTTTTGGTAATTTTTGGTAATTTTATCAAAGTTATATATAACATTTTCATTGTGTAATATAAATTACATACATAAAAATTATTATATTTATAGATATAATGGGCTCGTTTAGCTTGTGAGCATAGCCAAGTTTCGTACATGAAGCTCAGGCATATGCTCAAGCTCTGCTTCTTTTAAGCTTGGCTCGATTAAAACTTTTAGCGAGCCGATTTTGAGTAGCACATGAGCGGCTCGACTCATTTACACCCCCACCAACAGGTCAAAGAAGTCAAATTCAAAAACTTGGCTAAAAGTGAAATAGAGCAAGCCAGCCAAAGCATTTAAACGGACCAACCCCCTAAATTAATTTGTAAAAATCAATTATCATTTAAAAAAAACATAATTAAATTTATACTTTCTATACACTATGGCTTTTAATAATATAGAAAATTAGGAGCCATACCTTATCAATCCTTGCAGGCAGAGTTGCTTTCTGCACCGCAGTGGGCGTCCAAATCTTTATATCGCTTTCAAGCCCACTACTCGCAAGCGTAGTCATATGCGGGTGCGATTCAATACAATTAACCACTTTCTTATCCGCTTCCATCACACGAATAAGCTCGGAATCACTTTTCCTCCAAATAAACATCCGCCCACAATCGGACCCGCTCGCAACATACTCACACTTCGGTCCGAAAAAATTAACCCCCTTCACTGTCATACAGTTTCTATGTCCCTTATACACTTTAACCCCACCTTCATTATCAGCTTCCATCTCGGTATCCGACCCCGTTAAAGGATTATCCAATATTGCATTCACATCGCTCCCCAAACCCGTGCCTTTTGAGAAGAGATAAATGGATTCTTCACAATAAGATACTGCAAGTTCGCTTTGATCCGAGAATGCCAATCCGGTTATCCCTAAATTATCGTCACCAATTAGATGCTTAGGGCAATAATAATCGGCTGGTTTACCAAGTGAAGATGAACTGTTTGGTTTATATTGACGGATGTCGTATAGTCTAGTGAACTCGTCTGAGCCGGCAATTACAAACAAATTAGGGTTGTTTGGATCGATAGCTATGGAGTTTAGGTTAACGACTCCTACATAAGTTCTCTCGGGAAGGGGTTGGCAACTAAATAGTTCTGTAGCCATTCCGGTCCTTAGATCAAACTGTGAAATAGGGCATTAAACACAATATATCATGTAGTGTTAGGATAAAAAACAAATCACTTTCAACGTGAAAAGGTTCGAAGTGAAGGTAAAGTCCAGGCGGTGGTGATTTCATAAGTACTCTGATTAGAGTAATTACGCTACAACAAATTTCAAGTAGAGGAATAATAAATTGTTTGCAAGTATCGTAATTATTATTACTCTAGTTCATGTTGTTGTAGAGTAATTATTTTGTTGTGGAATAATAATAATTACTCTACATCAAAATGAACTAAACTAACAATAACTACGCTACTTGTAAAGTGTAGCGTAATTATCATTACTCTACTTGTATTTTGTTGTAGCGTAATGACTCATTTCAAAGTAATTATGAAATTTGTATGTGATCCTAACCCATATCATGTAACTATGCACAAAAATGGATGATAACTTACATGTTGGACTAATCCATCTTCACCACAAGTAAAAAAGATGTGTTGACTTCCAGGTTGAATTGCTAGTTTATGAGCTCTTCCTTGATGTTTTGCAAGTAGTTTTGTCTCTACTTGTCCACATTCTGGAATTATAGCATGTCTTACCTAAAATGAAAAATAACTTCAAAACATATGAACAGCCAAATAAGCTTTATGTACAAACTGAAGCTGCATATCTCTCATCTTTTGTACATTAAATTCTTGGTTTTAAAATGTGTGCATTAGGAGCACATTAGGAGCACATAATGCATAATGCACGATGAGCTGACCAGATCCCATCAAGTGGAGTCATGCGCTGCAATTCCATGATGCAAGAACGATGTGCTCTAGCGTGATGCGATCTGATGCGACCATTTTCTCAGTTAAAGTGAGTTACTGCATATGTTACTTGTACCTTATGCATAGACTACTTGTACACACAGACTTAAATACATATTTTTGGTTATACATAAAACTTCTTTGGTGGTTAAAAGTTAACAAGTTGGAAGCATACCTTTTCTCAAATTTATTTATTTTAGTCTCTTATATCGCGCATTGGCATTGGCTTTTGGGATCAAAAACGCATTGAATCGCAACACTTTCTAAAACCAAGTAAAGCATTAATAACTTATTAGCCCTTTAGTTGTTTCTACATATCAGTCTTCTACAAACCCTAATTTTGACCAATTTTGACCCACATGTGATGAGGCCCAGATTGCTTCCCGCCTCTAATTAAACCCAAGAATCCATGATTGGTCTTGAACTCATAATGTAAGCATTTAAACTGACTTATAATTTGCATCTGGTATAAGTTTTAACTTAGTATTAACCAAGAAACCAAAACAATACCTGTCCATCAGCAGCACAAGTAACAATGCTTCTATCATCAGTGTCAGGCATGATCTTTGCTTGAAAGATATTGTTACAGTGGCCTGAATGAAAGGAGAGTTTAACATTTCCAGTTTCCCAATCCCAAAGTATAACTTTTCTGTCATCTGAACCCGACACTAAAATGTCTCCAGCTGGATTGAAGCTGATAGTGTTCACACATCCTTTGTGTTTATTTAGCTTCTTCAAAAGTTCAAATCTCAGGACTAGATCCTACTAACACAAAAACAAAACATTTCAGGAACAGTCAATAAAAGCAGACATTGTAATGCAAAGAAATAAGTCAAATAACAGTTTTCCACTATCTGTCCTGTCTCAATCCTTTTATGTAACAATGTCAAATTCCGAATTCTTATTCCAAAAGCAATTAAAGTAAAACATAAGAACAGTGTGATGATTGAAAGAAAACACCCAGAATTTTCTGTCAATAGCTGTAAGAATAAAATGTTTCCTAAGAAAGTAGTTCAAAAACCTAACAATTGTATGCCACAATTAATTCGATCCACTATTATTGATCCAGAAATTGAAGATACATTACAAGATGATGAGATATTGGTGACTCTTAACAAAATGTTTCAAAGCTGCATCAGTTAGACATAAAAAGCCCTAACAAAATTTGAATAAATGAACAATGATACATACAACAGGAGAAAATGTTGAATGGTTTTGAGTTCAGCAAATCAAAAGATGACCATTAGGTTCTAAGGTGAGCACATTTGTTCTACAACACAAAAATTAATTATGTTATCTCTAGAGAGAATGAATTCTTAAATCACCCTGTTTTCCTCAATTTGTAAAAAAAAGGGTATGTCCACCGAGTTTTTGATAAAATGCCTGAGTCAGACCCAACTACTGGTCTGCTGGTTAATAACTCAAATTATAGACAAGACTAAAGATCCTAAAGGAACTCTTTTGAAGGACACTGATGATAAAATAGTGAAACCTGTTGAGATAATCAAAACGGAATCAGCCTTCTCCTAATGCAACAGACATAGAAAAGGGCGATAAGAAATCTAAAGAAGAAAACAATGGTGCATTTGTTGGACAAATAGAAATCCAAATTATCGAAGTTGTTCAAAATGCAGCCAAAGAACATGTCATCTAAATATGTAATGGCAACTCTTTTGAAAGAAATCCATGCTTGCTACAAACTATAAATTTCGACTCACTGCTTGATGAAAAAAACATAGAGCAATCACTACATCTAAATGAACTATAAGGATAAATAATAATAAAAAAAACCTATCAGAGAGTCATTTTGTAGGGCAGTTATTTGATTCCAACATTGGCTCAGTTTCTAGTGGTTCTTACTTATATGTCAATTATAATAATGAAGGAACTAACAGTGAGATTAAAAGCACATAAGAGATTGTTTATTATTATTAGGTCAGTTAGGTTAACTAGAATGCCTATATTATGATCTTAAGCAATGAATGAGATAATTTATCATGTGGACTTGTATCTATTACCTCTTATTGCATTCATGAATATAACCCTAACATATACACAAGAAGAATAAAGCATTTATCTATATGTATGTATATATGTATGTATGTAAACAATAATAATAATAATCCATACATACCTCGGAAGCGGCAAGGCGGTTGGCAAACTTCCGAGTTGAAATCCGGCCGACTTCACGGCGGCAAATATCGGCAACCGCCGTTCTTTTCTTCGTCATCCTGCTTGTTTGTTAATCAAAATGGATGAATTAGGTATGGAATGAATGTAAATGAACCCTAAGGAATCAATCGATATACATGGATGACCAATTCGAGTGATGGAAAATAATACCTAGAAGAAGCAGATGGAATCATGAAACCCTTGTTTGTTTGCAGGAGTTATTGTCAATTTGATTATTATTATTATTATTATTATTATTAACAATAATCAAGTGGGTCATTTATTTGGGTTGGCCTTTCGTTGTGCCTCAAATACCAGAATAAGAATTAACTTTCTATTTCGGGAAGGAAGTCACTCACTAAAATAGTAAAATACCATATTTTATGACGACAAGCATTTACATAGAATTTTATTATTATTATTATTAAAAACTACATATAATGACATCAATAGTATCGGCAAGTACTATAAAAGAAGACATTAAACGTCTCTCTTTCTTATGGGTCAAGAATAGAGGTAAAACGTATAGTTTAGATTGGGAGACTTGGTGTGCATTCTCGCTTTAATGTTACATAATTGTGTGTTTATATAGTTTGGTGAGTTTTTTCCTTTTTGTTTTGGTATGTGTAATCTCGGAGATAGCTACTTGCTAGTAGCTACTCTCCTTACATTAATGAAATTTGGCCGTTCAAAAAAATATATATAATGACATCAATATTATTAGTCAGCTCTAGAGTTCAATCAGGATCGGCCCAACCATTTTGAAGGCTCAATACAAAACAAAATTCTCGGGCCTCATTTTATATATTCCCTATTTTTTAACCACCTAATTAGTATATTCGATTTCAATTTAACTCTAGTATATGTTGGTATTAAAATGTCGGCATTAAAATGAAAATTTATAGCTCTCTGTGCCCTCACCAATTCTTGATTATTAGAAATTGTATATAATATGTCTGTGTAAAATTATAACTATTATATGGAGCCATGTTTGTTAGTGGAACATTTTATTACTCAAATAAACTGGACAAGAAGCGAGGCAAGAAAAGAATAAAAAACAAGAAAAAAATAGAGAAAACAAGACTCGAACCTTAGTCAAAAATTATTAATTGACCAACAAAGGCCTTTACTACTCCGACAAAACCTAACATTTGGGCCACAGTTTAACATATATACGAAAACTAACTATGAAAATTATGAGGCCTTACTTCTTAACACTAACGGGCCGGCCTTGAGTTCAATCAATGTCATTTTCACATTTTAGTTCAGAAAAATAATTAAGATATATAAAATACGCACAAGAATCGATAACCAGGTAATCTTTCCACTTCTTTCGTATTTTTATTTAAAAAATGGAATCACGTTCTCGTGAAATTTCACCTTGTTGTTTTAAAAGTAACATAACATGATGTTTGGTGGACGATTGATGATTTAGAGTGATTAAGGGAGATAAAAGATGAGTTGCTAAAGACCACGGATGGTTTTATTGCCCCAAGGCCCAATCCAAAACATTAAAACCATCTTGCTGAATACAAAGTATATTTATGAACACCAAACCGTTTTATATAATAATATAATAATAAAAAGTTAGACCATCCGTAGTCCAGCGTTTCCAGATGCGTTTTGGTGTATAACGCCGGGGCACACCGCCCCCCCCACCGTTTTGGGTGTTTTATTTTTTCCGGCGTTTTGTATAAAACGCAAGAAATGGCACCAATTTCAAAGTTGTAACTGTTGGAAGGATTTATGGAGGAGGAGGAGGAGGAGGAGGTGGTGGTGTAGCCATTGACGGTGGCCGGAGATGATTTGACAGTGGTGGTGGTGGTGACCGGTAAGGGTTTTGTTGGGTGGTGGTGATGTTGTGGTTGGATGTTGACGGCGAGTTGATGTTTTCCGACGAATTTTCCGCGATGGATGGAAGGGATGGACGTTGGATGGTAGGGATGGATTGTTTTTTTGGTTTATTTAAAGTAATATTTATTTAATAAATATTCTTATTTGATTATTTTAATAAAAAACAAAAAAAATTAATAGTGATTGGACGCCACGTGGCGCATAACGTCTGGGGGTGGAGAGTTATGACTACACCCTGTTTTTGTAAAAAATCATAAATCTGGCTGGGCGCCACGTGACGCATAATGCCTGGGGGTGGAGAGTTATGACTACTCATGGTCTTAGAGCGTTACTTGCCGTGCATTGCAACAGATCGATGTTGACTGGGTCAAGTGATGCACATTCGATGTATGAACATATAAGCCTATATACTTTTTGTAATGGTTAGCGACTAGTCAGTTGCTCCTTTGCCTTTTTGAATACAATACCGCCTTCCAAAAGCAAAAGATAGTTGAACAACGGTTAAAGTTAGTCTGGCAGAATAATCATACAACTTACAACAGTCACTAATAAACATGCCTATTGAAGTGATTGGGTCTGCTGCAATGCCTATACAGAGTTGATTCTTACTGAAGCACAAGGTAAGTTAGTAGTTTGCAAATAAAATGAGGATTTGATTAAATTATGAGGAAATTTCATTGAGCCAATTCATAAGAACTTATCCATGGGCAACAAAACACCCAACATTCCTTCTGTCAATCTTCAAGGGGCTCTTCATTTGCAACATCATCTCTTTAACCAATCCTTTAACAGGCGACTCGCCTCTAACAACACTGTGTTTCCCTATGCCGCACACGACTACAACATTATCTGGAATCATGTGATTCTTTGTTGCATACGTCACACGAAGATAATCAAACCATTGTAATAGAATCAAGTATGCAGACCCCAAATGCATCCCGTGTAAGTCAAGCTTAAGTTCTGAAGAAGTCAACTCCACTGACTCAGCCAAAACCGATGGCTCAATCAATTATTGAATCAAAGTAGATTCATCATGGTTTAAGTTTTGAAGCAGTGCTTTTAACTAGGTGGGTTTGATCCCTTTTGGTTGGTCTAAGGTTGACATTAATGTATGACAATGATTCAAAACCGAATTATATGTTCTAACCGAAAATGGGATTTTGGAGTTCTTCATTCTTTTAAGCCATAACAACATTTCCATGAGCTTATTATGAGATCCTAATGAAGAAAGAACCATATTTGAGCAAACCACATCTAACTCAAAACCTTCATCCTCCATCAAACCTATAACTCTCTTCATATCTTCAAACAACCCTAATCTTCCATACGCATAACTCAATGATCGATACTCAAACACAAACGGTCTAATCCCATTATTCTTCATGTCTACTATCAAACTCTCTGCTTCACGAGGCATATTAATCACAGATAAACTACCGATTAACGATTCATAAGATCGTTTCTTAATGTAAACTGATGATGAATGTGAATGAAGTCGCTTGATGCATTCATATGCATCAAATATCCCTTGCTTTGATTGGTGCTTTGAATGTGAATCCATTAGGTTACAGTAAAAGTTACAAAGGTCTCGTTCTCGTGTTAATAATTTTGTTTCCGCTTCTGAAACTAGGGTCTGTGCTTCATCAAATCTTTGATGTTTGTCTAGTGAAGCAATAACATCGGCTGTCAGTTTAGCATTCCAATTAAACCATGATGTTCTACTAATTTCCATGTATAACTGCAAGCATATACAGCATTTTCAGACCTAAATCGTATGATGAATGATGTTCATGATTATACAATCCTGTAATTGCACATGTTCTCCTAGGTTTTATTAACTTAAATTTTGCAAAACAAAAACAAAATTTAGTTATTTGCAGATGATGCTTAAATCATGTGAATTATAAAAAGCTCGCGAGCTACTCGAGATCGGATAAATAAAAAGATCTAAACAAAGTAACGAAACGGAGCATATCATGCTCGAGCCGATCCCGAGTCTCAAATAAAGCTTGTTATTGAGCCTGAGCTCGAGCCTTCTACGGGAAGCTCATTGTGGTTCGAATAAGAAATTAAAAAAAATCACAATACACAGCCGAGTTTGGCTCATTTAAGGTTTTTCTGAAAACATTCAACAATAACTAAACATGTATATAAATTAATTAATAAATAATAAACGAGCCGAGACGGTTGTTACCGGGAATGCTAGAGGAGAGAGGCGAGAGAAAGAGGTATTATTATTATTATTATTATTATAATTGGGAGAGACGAGGTGAGAAATGGCATCGAGAGCTACGGATTTGGAGTTTGAAGCTACGAATTTCCGAATTAGCCTAGCGGTTGTGGCCGGATCGTCGGTGGTGGTGGTAGTAGCGACTGATGTCAGAAACCTCTGCCCTTGTTTACTCAGTGATGCAGTAATAGTGTTGTCACGGTGGTGAATGTACGGCGGAAGCGCGAGTCGTAGACCGCCGCCGGCCATAACGCGATTTTGCAGATTATTAATGTTTATCCACACCCACACCACTGATTATTCATTTATATTCGGGCAAATACCATAAAATATAAAACCGAACATACTTTCTGATTTACTTACAAGAAGAATGAAAAAATAAATTTAACAACTTTGGCGATAACAAATTTTTTATGGTGTTTGTTTGCCATTTATATTTTTAGTTGATTTATTTAGGAATGACAAAACTTGAATGAAAACGTGGAGTGGAGGCTTAATACGTATGATTTTTTTTTATAAATAATGGGCAGACTTAAATTTTTTATGAAAGCGGGTAAATTTACACTATTGAGGTGGTAAAAAGGGGGTGGGAAAAACCCTAGGCCACCATAAAGCTTCGTCCTTGTTCATCCGGTGCCGGTTAGCTCCGCAACACCACTATCATTTCAACACCAGACTCCGGGTTGTAATTTCGGTTTGGTCAAACCGAATGGAATTGGAGTTAGTGAAAGTGTATTTGGTTTGTGTATTCATTCGGCTTCCACCTCGTATGAAATCGGTTTAGCCATTGGGTTTGCATATTAATTAAGGGTGATTTGATGGAAGAATAAAACAATATCTAACGCCAATTATTTTGAGAGATTTGATGGAAGAATAAAACAATATCTAATGCCAATTATAGTATGTTTATGTTTGAGGTAAATCGTAAACGTTAACTTACCTCATGATGATGTGACCCAAAAGCAAAGCAATATGAGAAGAAAAATAGGGAGAAATATGTGTGTAATGGACTGATATACAATAGGGTGTATATAGGAAATGGAAACTTGTGAACAAAGTATAATTTAGTTTAGGTGTTGATTTTTCTAATTTCGTCATCCATGGGATTTGATCCTTTTAGCCTTATCAAACACCTTGATACATCACTATGCCAAATATTGTTTGGTTTATTTTAGTATATGATAACCACGATAATATATATTTTTCACAAATATACATAACCATTTATTTAGCTTAGTTAACTATGTTATTTATGACTTGTATCCTAGTGAGATCAAGGTGTAGTAACTATGTTCTTCCTTCAATTGGTTGAGACTTGAGAGTTATACTATGAAGACCATTGGTTGGATTTATGAGTAAATTTAAAACGAACATGGCCTGTCTAATTGATCAAACTAATTAAAATGCAAATGGAATCTTTAGGTGTTAATCACATTTTTTAGAGAGATTGCAAAAAGTACGAGAAGGTAGAAACAATTGATCAAAGAGTTGGTAAACAAGTGATCTACACTAAGTCCATGAAGGCACAATTAACCATTTCATCTTATAACTTATATAAACCTCAACCTGATCATCTGCAAATCCTCAAAGCCTCCGGTCCTTTCTCATGTTTTTGTGGAACATGATGGGGCCCGGGCATTGATGTCAAAACTTGTTTTACGAGTGGAATGCGTTACATCCTCGACCTCATGAGTTGATCGAATGCATGAGCACATGTTGCATGCTATTGGCGATGTAGGTCTATGGTTCCCGTTTGCTAACTCAGTTAGGACCACCCCATGTGGAAGGAACACGAGCGGGAGTAACAGCCATAGGCATGCTCCGGATGTTGATATCAAGTGGATACGTTCGGTATTCGATGTCTAGTTCTTTAAAGATTCGATTCATCTCCTCAATAACCTTGCCTCTCCTCGTTAATCTTTCGGTTATATCTTGATGGTTCATTTTGTGTTGCACCCAAACCGATAGCTTTTGCGTATTTAGATCATACATGTCCATTGGTAACACGATGGGGCCCGGGTACCAGTGATCCTTATTGCTCTCAACAAAGCTACATAGCATTGATAACACAATTAGTTCGACCAAATGCATAAGAGTTCATGACCTCTTGACCTAGTGGGATCATGCGTTTATCTCAACTAAAGTAGTACGGGTTCGAGTCCCATAAAATGGGCATTATGTGGATTTTAGGAGCAATACAGGGTTTATGTTTGCCGTTAAAAAAAATAAATTATAATTTAAATTTTAATGTATATAAGTTATTAATAAAAATGAAATCACTAGAGAAAAAAAAATAATGTGAAACAACCCATATTGAATGCTAACTGTTTTATAAACTTATTGATCATCCGTCTAACTGAATATTGATAAATTAGGTAAAATGTGAATTCATACCTGAGGATTCGTTGTTTAATAAGAGCGAGCTTGTCTGCTGGGGTGTTGACATGAATTAAAAAGTTGATTGTATCTGT
Organism: Bidens hawaiensis; assembly: GCF_021521415.1. Classification (NCBI taxonomy): domain Eukaryota; kingdom Viridiplantae; phylum Streptophyta; class Magnoliopsida; order Asterales; family Asteraceae; genus Bidens; species Bidens hawaiensis. The sequence continues at coordinate 854,996 of NW_027491697.1, forward strand.
CATATCTGGACTACGATAATAGTTGCCAATAGACCTTGTCGCAAGAGTACTATTAGGAAAATAAATTTTTTGATTGTCTCCTCTAAGAAAAATCGTGTTCATGATATTCATCTCTTCAACAATCATCTGAAATGGAAGTTAAATATTAAGAGTTTATATGTAAAATATACAGACAGTCCTAAAATAGAATAATAAATATATTCATTTCTTCAAATCCAGATACCTGAACTCCATCAATCTCACAACGATCCCCGACATCAAAAGGGTGAATCACAAACAAGAAGATGATGGACTCGAATATGGTCTTGCAAGTATTCCCGAATATAAACGCCACCACAACAAATTGAGAGCTAATAAGAACTAGAACTTTTGTAGTCGCGATGTTTAGGATCACAAGGCAAATGGCTATTATGACGAGTGCAACTAACACATTCACCATCCGATGTAGTTTGTTGACCGCGGTTTTTGTATCGTTTAGTGTCAAAGCTAGTGCTTTTCGTTCTCGGAAAACACTAACCTGTAATAATCAAATTAAACTTAGTGATATATCCTTCTAAATTAGTAAAGTTTCACAAATATTATACTTGTTCTTAAGATTTTGTTCTCTTACCACCCAATTCTTCAAGGAATGCTTCCCTATTCGTTCATCATCGGGTGATGCTACTATCAAAGACATGGTTTTCACAGCTTCATCTTCTCTCAAAAACCTCATTAAATCATCCATATAAATGAACCTGAAAATGAAAAACAAAATTTAATTTCCATACTTTATTTCTAAGCATGTTCTTGTAAGAATATGCAATTTGCTACACCTATAGCGAACTCAAGGAAACCTGACAAGGTTTTTTTGAGTTCGCTGGTGTGGCAAATGAACCCCATTCTGACTTCTTTTCATAGTGAACTAACTTACTTGGAACGGCGTCTCACAACATTCATGAATATGTTCCTCGCTGCACGTTTCGCTTCAATCTCACTTCGGATTTCCGTCCCAGGTTCATCATAGTATGTACCTTGCAAGTGCTCATCCAAAGTTGTCAGTGATCCGTGGCGAATAATCTTCATCAACCTCTTCATATTCCATGCCGAAACATTCTCATGATTCAACCTATGCAAATGATCAATCGTTATCCCTTGATCTTTCCCGTCGTGTTTCTTCGAACACCCCAAATTCCTATGCACCCTTCCACTTGCGATTCGCGCACTACCCCTTCCTTTAAACGAATGACCACCCATTTCTGAAACTTTAGACAAACTCTTCTCTAACATTTGAAGATTATGAATCTCTACCAATTGATTATTATGAATCTCCACCAATGGCGGCCCAGATAACGTCTCGATTACATACTGGTTAAACAATGCATCTTGGATCCGATCAAAGAACTTGTTCACATGAAATGATGATGCAAGAACTTTAACTATAAGAGTCTTGATCAACCACAATGTGGTTGCAATCAACATGCAAACCATGAACTTGTTGATCACCTCCAAAAGTGGGATATGAAGGGCTTCAACTGTTTCATTAAATATGGAATTCCAAGCAATTAACACCCAACATAACCATATACAATTCTGGACAGGTGTTCTAACTCCATACACAAAATATAGAAGTCTTTTCCTCAAAAGGAAGTTCCTTTCGATGAAGAACACCGCGATCCTGACGCACCAACCGGAAACCAACCTCCCACATATCAAAACCAGGATCAAAAGCTCCCATTGCCACATGAACAAACCCCGAAAAGATCGTTGTTTCCAATTTGGAAATCTCATAGTGCAAGCCACAGATGTTAGGATTAAAATAAGACTTATCCATTGAATAACAGTTATGCAATCAATCTTATTGTTCTTCAAATCACCAGGGTTATCATCATCAAACAAAGATTCGTCCTCATCGTCGTTTTCCAGCCGCCCGGAGCCACGTGCCATCCCACCCTGGGGAGGCGTGTAGCCCCCAGGTCTATGGTAAGGGCTCGAATATGGAACCTCCGGAGGATCACTCAATCTTGATTGTTGAGTTTTAGTTCTTACCAAACTTGATCTCCTTTGAAACGACGTGCATTTCAAAACCTCCCCGGAGGCTTCATTATCCGGAACATAGCTTAAGTTACTTGCAAGTCGTCTGCTTAAATTACTTGGAACTCGTCTTTGACGTTGTTGATTGAGTAACCGGTGTTCATCTTCATAGTTTTCGTCATCCTCGGACGAGGACTCCTTACCATCATCGTTTTCAAAAGATTGTTTTGAATCAGACGCCACGTTATTATCAATTACGCCTCTAACTGGACTCTCAGAAGCCATATCCGAGAAACTGAATCCTTGGTGAGTAAGGGTGGGATCGTTCTCGGGTTCCTTATCCTTGTCATTACCATCAATCTTGACGATGACATCCTGTTGTTCGTGTGGTTCTGATGATTTCTTCAATGGGGAAGGATTATGATCCATTAATGTAGAACCTTAATAATCACTTGGAAGACAATTCGAAAGAGAATTGTTTGGAGTTTATAAACAATCTGATTATTGATTGTATGAACAGAAATGTTGGTTCCAAATGATTAGAACGGACAAATCCAGAGCAATATATATATTTCTGCTAATAAATTATTACATGAAATATACATTCATACAATTAATTGATATTGCTCTGGATTCAACCATTCTGGGAATGGTTTTTACATCAAAATTTGGATTTGGCTTTAGTTTTATCTAAGATATAGAATGATGATTCAAAGATTTGGGAAAACCAGAATTTTTATTTGGAAGTGGTTGTTATAAACCACTGGTTAAGCATTATCTCCGATTGTCTCGCGATTACAATCAATATATATGTTTATATATACAACATTCAGGAAATTTAATTGAATTATTTTTAACGCATATGTTTGTTGAATCATCTATGTTATATTGTAAGGTATTATATGAATAAGTTTTAAACATAAAAAACAAATTTTAAAAATGACACTAGAGGATTGCAGCAATGACTTAAGGGCATTACAAATCTCTTCGTTGACTCTTTACCTACGGCTTCCTTGTCTGCCAGTCGCGTGTAATTTGTCGATAGACAACCGATGATCGTGATGAGGGAGATCATAGTCGTTGAGGTTTTGATATAGATGAAAATATATGGGATCAGATTTAATTATTTTAATCCGGTTCACACCCCCCAACGGTTAGCTGAAAAAAGAATGACTTGGGTTTACCATTTAACGGTTCACACATGTGAGCCAAACTTGCCATGTCAGTTCCCTGGGACCAACAATTGGTATGAAAGTCTGCTGGACATTGATAGTCTATTGAACATTGCTATATTTTGCAGTAGCATTGTCGACGAGGCAATATATGGTATGTCTAAAACATTTCGTTTCTAACCATTTTAAGTTTGATACCAACAATTTGTATCAGGATAGTGTAACTAAAGGTGATATTTCAGATCTTGATTCAATTGGTTAGTGAAACGATTTTCAACCAAATTTTTTAAAAACCCTTAAAACGGACAAGAAGAGGCTCGGATCAAGTTGATTATGGCTCTCATTGCATGAGTTTTATAGGTTCAGTAACAAGACATTGCACATTCAGATGACAATGAGATGAAAGCATATTGGAAATAAACCACCAACTTAAATGTATTTTATTTTTTGGTCAAACAGTTACATCCTTCCTTGTATGTATTCTTAATTTGTGTTCTTTCCTTGTAATTTATTTTGTATTATATACCCCTTCAATAGAAATATTATTTACAGTGAAAAATATTCAAGGTTATCAAAGCACTTTAACAAACCCATTACCATGTTATAAAGCCACTCATAGACAAGTTTCTAGATAAGAAAATTCAAGGAAATGGGGACACAAGCTTCAGAATAAGTTCAACAGGAATAATTATTATATTGAGGAAGTCAGATGTTACAAAAGTAAGAAATTACGTGCAAAAAACTACATACTAATGATATAGAAAAAACTTATATGATATTAGCTTTTAGTATAAATTCTAAGGTGACTGACTACATTGAAACATTTGAAGTATGCTAATCGATCGAAAGTTCAATAGAATTCCTTATAAATATATTTTTTTATTGTTTTAACATTTTTCTTCAAATCATATTTAATAAAAAATAATAATGTGCCCCCCCCCCCCTCCTTTTTTCTCTTGACCAAAGGCTAGGTCTGCCCCTGTAAAGCAATATCGAAATCAAATTTTACTACTGTTGAACACAACAAACTTAAGTAAACTTGAAACGTGTTGCATCGAAAGAATAAAGATTTCAAGGATGAGATTAACCGAAAACAACCTTTAGACATAATAAGAACACTGTTGAGCACACCATAGTTCCAAAACAGACATGTATGTAACACAAGAATATGCACACATACAATGAATCTACATCTGTTGATCCATACCAACACCAAGAATCAACTGTGCAAGATGAGTCAAATATGGCTCTGCCTGGGCCCTACTGCTCAAAATTGGCCGTAAACTCTGAAGCTCACTAGTAAACTCCCTTTCAAATTTCCTGCAAAATTACTCAATCTAATTAAACGAAAAAGTCTTGCTTCATGAGCCCAACACGAAAGTCAATGGTCAAGCCAACACTAAGTCAATGACAGTTGCTCGCCCGCGGCAGTTGTTGGTAGATACTGGTCCCTGGTGAGGAGGGTGCCACTAGCGGTTCTAGGGTTTTTTTTTATAAAAACAATTAAGTTAAAGGGTACAATAGTCATGTTATACAAATTCTACAGCTTTTTTAATAATGTTCAGTGAAAGACCCCAGAGATTTTACAAAATGAAAACTACAGATCTGATTCATGCAACTTTTTAAGGTTAGACACCAAAGATGCTAATTTTCACTAGGCCCGTTGATTTTTACCCATACCCGATTAACCTGACCCAAGCAAACTCATTACCCGAAAACCGGTTGTTAGTATGGTCAGGTATTGGCTAGTCCTTTAAAAATTAAAAACCCAAATAACCCAAACTACATCGATTCAACATTTGGCATGTTATCAAGAATTTATGAATACACTTAAACTTTCCAAATAGTCCGAGAGTTATGTTCTTGTCTCGAATTATATTAACTTTTCAAACATGAGGTAGGGTTGAAGTCTTTTAGATCAAAAGTGCAGTATGTAAACCATTTTTTTTTTAATTTACAAATATGTCCACACCCATACTACCCAACCTGACAAACCAACCACCCCAAACCTGAACCCGACGAACCTGATGGTGATACGGATAGGTTATTATAGCCTCATAGGTTATTCGTTATCGGATAAGATATCATACACAAATAACCCGATCAGTACCCCTACTTTTGACAAACCACATGGACTATATATGTAATTAACTGCAAAAGATAAATAAATAGAGGTTGAAATAGTGAGGAGGATGTTTACAGGACACATTGAATGACTGAAGACTCTTGGGTGGGTGAATTAGGCTTCTTAGAAGGCTTCCTAAGTTTCAATAAAGTCTTGCAACTTTCAAATGAAGGACTGTCATCTTCTGGAACTTCAATTGAACTCATTAGCCACTGAGCCGCAGCCGCATATTGAAGGCATACAAGTTTTAGTTTCTCTAATTTCTGCACATAACACGTGTCAAATCATATTTTATTCTTCTTGAAAAATCTGCACAATGGTCCTTGTGATTAACCATACTGGTCCTGAATTTTAAGATTTGCAATTTTAGTCCAAGCATTTGTGAGGGGTTGCATGTTTAGTACCTACCTTTAATACCAGTTAGTTTTTAACAAAAAAGTGATGTCATGTGTCAGTCATGTGAGGATAATTGTGTCTTTTCCACATTTAAAAACACAATTACCCTCAAATGAGTGGCACATGAAAATGAAATCACTCTCTCGTTAAAAACTAAGATTAACGGTGGTCAGGCGGTGACTAAATGTGCAACCCTCTCCCAAATGGTTGGATTAAGTTTGAAATTTTTAGAGCCTGAAAGACCAAACTTGCAATATGGTCAAACAACAGAGACCAATTGTGCAATTTTCTCTTTACTTTTTTAGAGTTTAAATTTGAATAAGGAATAATGGCAACCTTGAGGAGGATTGGTGAAAGAAGTGAGCATTCCTTGAGACACTTCTCGATGAAAAAGTCATGATATTGGATTACCTATTTTCATACAAAGATTTGGTCAGATTAAATTTAATTTAGGTAATTAGAAATTTAAGTGGGAAGAATAAGAAAATTGAGAATATAAAACCAAGAAATATATACAACTTAGAAAGTGGAAATACATTAATCATATACAAAATTCAAGTATTCAAAACATACCTCATCTATGCTCTTTGAATTCTCAAGTTTATTATGCATAACATGCCAATTTGGTTCAAGAACCTAAAAAAGAAGATACAAAACTACTATTTATTAATAATGACCAAGAAATTCTTAAAATAGAAACACTACTAACAATAACAAAACTGGAGGGGGAGATAACAGAGTTAGAGGTATGCATGGGTCGGTTTTGGGCTGAAACCGAAATTTCTGTATTTGAGTGTTTGAAAATCATTCAGCTTTGGTTCAGTTCGGTTTCGATTTGTCATTTGGGCTTGAAATTTTTGGGCGGAAAACAAAACTAACCAAAAATAATGAACTTCGGCCTAAATTTTTTTGTTAGTTAATAACTACTTAACCATTATATATTTGGGCTAAAATATTTGGGCTACTCTACATATTAAATTAGCATAAATTACTTAAAATTCAAAATAAAAAATGAAGATCTGTAAGTTTGTTTTTTCGCTTTAATTAGACGCGAAATTGAAACCCAACCAAAAGTTCAGTTTTTACAAAACATAAAACCAAACCATCAGTTTTTGTTTCAGTTTTGGTTTATTCGGTATTAAATCGTTTTTTCGGTTTCATGCACTCCCCTAGTAGAGGCAGCTAATGGCCGGGTTGCGTAACAGGCCGAAAAGGATAGTTTTTCGCATGCATGGGTCAATCCAGGTTGACCTGAAACAGTTTTTGACCAAAACTGATAACTTCTTAAAAAATAACATAAATCGTTGAATAAAATGACATAATAGTTTTTTATGCATTTTAAATACACTTGAGACAACATTTGGCTCATTTTCATTTTAGCTACCAATTAGAGATAAGACTACCCACAGGTCACACCCAACCTGCATTTGTGGGAGCCAACTGGGAGGTCACACCCATTATATTTCTTGAAATTATTTAGGGGCGGCAATTCCTGACACAACCCGAAACACGATCCGAACCCAACACGAAAAATATAGGTTTGGTTCGGCTGACACGAACCGTTTTCTTAAACAGGTCAACCCGAACCCGACCCGTTAAAAAGCGGGTTGACCTGTTAACCCGTTTAAGAATTTTAGAGAAGTTCACATTTTAAATTTAGAGATTAGAGTTGCTAAATTCTAAAGTTAAATACTTTGATTTTTAATTTTTCATATATCTATTCACTTAAAAGTACAACTAGTTTCTTTTTAAACTACTTTTATCTGCTCTTCACTTCCAACATTTTTATTTTATTAGTACTAACTACTAAATGTCTATTCTCTAATGATTACCATTCGTTTGTTCTTGTCTTGTACTAATTTCTAAATATGTAAATCAAGTTTGTTAGTTAAGAATGAGAGATAAATACATAAATACAATTAGATATATCACAAATTACTAAAATGTTTTATATGAATAAGAGTTACTAATTGTTTAAATTTTGCGTAAACAAACGTAAAATGGGTTGACCTGATACATGACCCGAACACGACACAAATTTAAATGGGTCGACACGACCCGACACGTATATATGGGTTGGGTTAGGGTTGAAGAATCTCAACACGCCAACCCGACACGATTGACACCTAAAATTATTATGAAACTACTAAATTTTTTTAAGAAATGTGAAAGATCATAAGCAAGAAGTTTGATTACCTCAAATGTTAGATAATGCAAAAGACTGTTTATAAACTTAAGCATGTTACGACACAATATTGAAGATGTAGAGATTGCAGTTCCATGCATATCACGTGCGCGTGCACCCTACAACAATAAAAGCATAACTTACAATATAAATCACTGAAAAATGATTTTTGAATATATATTAATGGCAGTTATATTTATAATATAATCACATACTTGATGTACTTGCCATGCTGCACAAAGTTGTTGGTGCACGTGTTTGCAGTGAAACAAAAACCGAAATATCAGCTGGTATTTTGTCAACGCTTTTTTTGATATCACAAGTGATAATGGCCATTGAGCCTGCAACAGAAAGAAAATTAAGCATATACATACATATAATAATATAATATTTAGAAAATTAAACACATTTGCCTTGTAAGTAACAGAAAACGTTTCAACACCAGTAATGTTAACGGGCTCTTCGGTTTCTGCAATGGTGTCACCTGATTGAAGATCTTTGAGAGTGCTTAATCTCTTCAGTAAAGAACACGTGTCCTGAAACCAAAATGTAATAATAATATAACATAACATGTTATTAACTAAATGTTTTATCAATTTTTATATTTTGTACAAATGTTACTAACCACTGAACATGTGACATCTTCATGCAAAGGATCTGCTGCAGCTGCTGTTGAACGCAGTGCAATGTCCAAAAGAGACTGAAAATTAAACACAAATATTAATAATAATCAGTCTAGATGTATTATATATCTTAATGTTATTTATCTAGAAAAACACCACTACATCATCATCATCATCATTGTACTCAGTAAATCCCACCAATAGCAATGCTATGGTAGGGTCTGAGGAGGGTAAGATGTAGACAGCCTTACCTCTACCCCGTAGGAATAGAAAAACACCACTACATATAAGTTAATATTATATATGGCAATGATGGCCCGTTCTACAAAGCATAAGTAGATTTGGGCAAAAATAAACTATGTATGGGTTCATTTGGGCCATCTAATATTAGCCAGCGGGTCAAAAAGTATAGTAAGTGAACCTATTTGGGTACTTTTTTCTAAAAACACCTCATTTCGACCCGACTTCATTTTTGGCTAAAACCCGTTTTGACCTTAATCAAATTGGTACTTTTTTAAAACGACTCATTGTGACTTGAACCAAATTGATACAATTTTAAATGACCCAATTTGACCCGAACTCATTTTCCTTTAAACACGTATTGACCCTAAGTCCTATAACCCGTTTTGACCCCAACCAAATTGATATATTTTTAAAACGACCCATATTAACTCGAACCAGTTTTGGCACGAACCAAAGTGAGACTTTTTTAAAAATAAATCCCATTTTGACCCGAACAAATTGATATTTATTTGTTAAAAAGCCCGTTTTGACTGGACCAAATTGACACATTTATAAAAGAACCTGTTTTGACTATAACTCATATTGCTTAAAACCCCTATTAACCCGAACCTGTTTTGACCTTTGTCCCAAACCAAATAAATACTTTTTTAAAGTGACCCGTTTTAACCGAACCAAATCGATACATTTGTAAAATGACTTGTGTTAACCCTAACCATTTTGACCGAACCAAATTGATACTTCTTTAAGATAACCCTTTTTGCCCAACCAAGTTGACACCTTTTCATAACCCTTTTTCACCCGAACCAAATTGATACATTTTTAAAACGAGCCCTACTACCCCGGACCTATTTTGGCCCGAACAAATTGACACTTTTTTAAAATAACCCATTTTGACACGTACAAAATTAATACAATTTAAAACAACCTGTTTTGACCCTCACTCAAAGCTGTCCAGTTTTCCAGGCTTCGTTTACATAAATCAATAAGTATAAACATGATGAGATTAAACATATGAGATTCACCATCAAAAGTAAATAATGAATACCTGAAGCTTCTCAACAGAGATTTCATTTGGTGTTTTAGCAAGTTCATCACGGGCAATATCCATAAAGTGAACCAAGAAATCACCCTGTAAGTCAAATCAACCAAAAACAAGTTAATCATAACTGAAAATAGACAAACAATCATATTATTAAAGATTAATAACATGTATACCCTAGCAAACTTGAAATTTTTCATATACACCCAACCAAAACTAAAAAAATACCATGTATACTCAATCTTAATTAATTTACATAATGACCATTCTACCCCTTTCCATTATATTTGTTTAAACCTTATTTTTTATTTGGATTTTAATCATAGACAATAAGCAAGTGATGCAAACCGTCGTCTCCCTCTTATCTTCTCTCGACAGCAGACAATCGAACAATCGAATCTGTATGTTCAAAATGAATAAATACAAAAATTTGACGCTATAGATGGGCATATATGAAATTTGAGGTTTTAGAAAATAAGGGTAAAATGACCATTTAATAAATTGTTATTAATGAATTGGGTATATATTATATTTTAACTACTTTGTAAGGGTGTATATGATACTTTTAGTTTTGCATGGATATATATGATATTTTCCACGTTTGCAGGGAGTATATATGAAAACGCCCGTGTTATAAAAGGGTTTAGTTGCTAAGTGCATACCTGATCAAGAAGAAGATAATGTTTAATAGAGCGTAGCTTTCCAATGAGGTCATACTATCAACAAAACAATTATAGCTCATAAGTAAAGTGAGTAAATGAATCACATTCGAGAATAATATTTGAAATAAAATAAACGCACCTTATCCTTCATGAGCTTTAGTAATTCCCCACTAGCAAAATCATAGGCAGATTTGATGCATTCAAGGTAGTGATCATTGGACCCAAAGCTGATCAATTTTGAATTCTCCAATGCAGGGACCTATAGAAACAAACACAAGTTCAGGTCAAAATGCGTTCTTTTTCTACATGTTGAAACAGGCCCATTAAAATTGTGTCGACCCAAGGCACTTTTTGTCCAGTTTTTAAAAGATTTAGCAATTCAAATATCATTGCAGAAATTCTTTTACTTTTATAATAGACCGAGTTTACAAATTGTAATGATTTACAAGGTTTTATAAAAGGCAAACTTTGATTGTGAATGAAAAACAGTTTTAACTACTTCATCATCATCATCATCATCATCATCATCGTACTCAGTATATCCCACCAATAGCAAAGCTATGGTAGGGTCTGAGGAGGGTAAGATGTAGACAGCCTTACCTCTACCCTTTAGGAATAGAGAGGCTGCTTCCGGTGAGACCCCCAGCTCGATAGTAGTTTTGCATCAAGCCTTGGACATAAGGCACATAACTGACAACACTCAACCATCGGGACACCGCCGATTGGTGCATGCACCCTTGTCTTTCGGCTATCAGCGCCACCACATGATGCCTGATTAACCTTCTGCCACTTTTAACGTTATTTTCATGAGATTAGTAAAATAACGTCAAATTTAGTGCAATTTCACTTTTGCCCACCTGAGGGCTCACACATATATATACATTATATGCGCACACCGCATGCAAGGCGTAAGCTTTAACTACTTACAAGTGCTCAAAGCACTCAAGTGCTTTTAGTATGGGTTTTTCTTGTTATGCCATGTGAACTAGTAACTCTTTTTTCTCTTATTAGAATACGATGTTTTATAAAGTTCTGAGCATGCCTTTGCGATGTGCTTATTTTTACCTACGTGTCAATATAAATTTTGTTCAAAACAGAGTCGTTAATGATAATGTACAAGTGATCAAAGCACTAACGTACACGTCATCAAAACTGTGTCACGGTTCACTATTCTTTTTTTTTTGCAAATTGGCGCTGCTTACCCTTTTCACCATTCTAATAAATGACGTTTCAACATGAATCTTTTGTCATATACATTTTCAAAGTCAAGTTTTCCACATGTGTCTGTTAAAAACTTCTGTAAATAGACTATAGTTAATAAAATACTCAAGCACGCTGCATCGCGCAGGCACACATACTAGTTATAGATAATAACCTGAACAGTGTGACCACATTCTCTCATGACATTTAAATATTTCCCAGTTGTTAAAATGGTTTCAGCTGAATTTGCAAGAAATGAAGGAATATCATCTTTGAGACTGTATCTTTGCCTCCAATACATAGCATCATAATCTTGTGTGAGAGAATCCTGAAAAAATTACTCCATGATAAAAACACAAACTGATACATTTATAACTACTTTTTACATTAGTGAGCAAGATCCTACTTTTTTTAAAGACTTGTTCTCTGCGATGAAAAATTCATCATGAGGATCGTCAATCACTCCTTCATACACCCACCTGCACATCTTACAGTATACTAGTTATAGAACTTAGATGTTCAAATTGACGAAAGAAGGGGGGGGGGGGGTTGACCTTTCTAGTATGCCAAGATAAGCAGAATTTGCGGAGTCTATCATCTTCTCCAACAATGATCTCACCAAGTAGTTGCCAGCCATTAATTTAGCCTGTTTATATATTTAAAACATAAAATAAATTAAAAAGGTGAAAATAAGTTAAAAGTTGAAAATTTTACCTGACTCTGTAGAAGGTTAAGGACTGCTGAACCAACAAAATTACATGCTGAAGCTTTCTTTATAACAATTGACAATGCTTGCATTGATCCCATCATTGGCTAAAAACATAACAAAACCTATTAAATATTAATCATGAAAATAAAAAACAAGAATGTAGCTTGCACAATTTTTACTTTAAAGTACCTGACAATAGAACCATAATCCTTGTATTGAAAGCCTTCCTAGTCTAAATTGATGTTCAAGTTGTGCCACCATAGCCTGATAATCCTGAAAAAGTAGGGACTAAACGTCTTAGTATGCAGCAAGAAATACCACAGTAGTTATAAAAAATAAACCAAGATTAATTTCATATATATACCCTTACAAACCTGAAAATTATCATGTATACTTAACCATAACTAAAAAATCATATATACCCATCTTTAAAGAATTTTTACTTAATGGTCATTCTACCCCTTTCTATTATATTTGTTTAACCCTATTTTTATTTGGATTTTAATCAACGCCAACGATATGCAAGCGAACGGAACCGTCGTCCCTCCTCTTTTGTTCTCTCGAAGACAATTAATCGAACAATCGCATATGTATGTTCGAATCAGATAATCTAACTCCAATCAGATAATCTAACCAGGTATAATCACATGATAATCAAACAATAAGCAATCTAATACTTTGAGAAAACTATTGTTTATTGGTAAAATTAAAAAAATTAAGTTAAAAATGGGTAAAAAAAACTTAACCTAAGCATGGGTAAATTAAAAACTTTTGAAGTTAAAGACAGACATATATGAAAAATTAAAGTTGTAAAAAATAAGGGTAAAATGGTCATTTATTAAATTATTGTTAATGAATTGTGTATATTTGGTATTCAAACCACTTTGCATGGGGATATGTTATGATATTTTCCAATTTTGTAGGGGTATATATAAATTGCCCCTTTAATTTTATAACTGCACAAAACTAATAAAAATCTATGGCTCACTAGAAGGAGGGCTCTAAGTGCAGCAGCAAACGCATGATTAACCAATCCAGATTTGAACTGGGATCTTGACTCAACAAACTCGTTTATAAGCAAATAGCTCTTGCACAAAGGAAATATTCGCTTTGCTGATTCCTGCATTTGTTACCCATATTTTAGTTTTCAAAACCAAACAACTTCATGAATATACAAGCGTATGCAGTATACATAAACTCATGTGCGTGTGTGTTTTTTTCACATATGTGAAGATTCTTGCCTGAAGTGCCAAATCCATAGATCCAGCAACATGGAAACTATAAGATTCATCACTGTCAACTTTTTTGATGGAAATATATCGCCCTTCAATACCAGTTAAAGCAGATAGAATATCATCAATTACAATCAGTTCCTGCATGCAGGCATATATCAAAATCATTAGTCAATTACATTAAAATATGCTCATCATATTCAATGTCATCATATTAATCACCAAACTCTCCTATAATCGCATCACACTCTCTATTGCACAAACTTGTGAAGATAATTCCTCCAAGAATGAGGTACTTGATGATTGGAAATCAGAAAACACAATAAGAGTTTAATCATTTTCTAGATTCTAGTTTGACATTTTGCATGAAGTAGGTGAGCTCTTGTGCCATAATGGAAAGAAACAATTCAACCTCGGTCCATACTACCCAAAAATGTCTTTCAATCCACAAATAGTATCACATAACCTACCTGCTTTGTACCAACAGAAAAGAAAAGAAAAACGCACATTACAGATACTAGGAAAAACTGTAATCGTGTAAATCGTAAGCTTTCTATCATGAGGTTGATTGTTACACTGCAAATATATATTCCAAATGTACACTACTCTGAACAACAAGAATTTATAGGCCTATAAGTTGCTTAATTTCTACAAAAGCCTACTTGATTTCTTATCTATACAACACATATTGATTTACAAGGAAAAGGATAAAGAAGATGGATATTTTAACAACATTAGAGCAAGTAACGAAAAAATAGCTAAATTTACAGGTTTAATACTACTACTGTTAGGAGGATCTCGGTTATGTAAACACTCACAAAATCAAACTAACAAACACGAGACACAAGGATTTACGCGGAGCCTTGAGAGATTACAAATCCAAGGATGAGTGAATATATATATAGAGAGAGAGAGACTAGTGTAGGGTTTGGGAAGTGTAATGGAAAATAGAAACTACAAGTGAAGTGAGTGAAACCTGGAGTGAAGCATTGTAGCAGCCAATAGGCTTGTCAGATTCCAAACTGCATAAATAAACAAAATGTAAAAACAATGAATGAATTTCCTTAAAATGAAATAATGAAAGTGTAAATGTGTACCAAATATCGACGACGACGGAATTTGCCTTTGATTCAGCCAAACCTTTTTCTTCCTGAATTATTATTATTATTATTATTATTATTATTATTATTATTATTATTATTATTATTATTATTATTATTATTATTATTATTATTATTATTATTATTATTATTATTATTATTATTATTATTAACAATGCGAGTGAGTTAGTTTTGATTAATAAATTCAATTCAATTGAACCTAAGTAAGTAAGTAAGCAAGCATATGTATATGTATATAGGTACCTGGTGGAAATGGCCGGTGAGAAAAGGTCTATCGATGTTCCATTGAGGAGGAGTTACAGAAGATGATGATACTGCTGCACCTTCCATAGAAGCAATAATTGACCTAATAATACCAAATTCACTTCAAAATCGGTGATCCCTTCGTACACCGTTGGGTTGCTAACAGTAACACAGGAGGAGGTCGTAAATTATTCACAATTTCACATCATTACATGACATACAAAATTCTTTTTATTTTTTATTTCTTTTGTCGTAACTTCCGATAATCGTTTAACATACTCAAGGTTAAAAACATAAAAACGTTCAAGTCAAATTCCAAACCTAAAACATTCAATGTTAACTTCTAAATGTTCAAGCTTAAAACCTAAAACGTCTAGGGCTTAAGACATGATACTTTCAAAGTTATAACTCATCACTCAAACTCAAAATTGATCAATTGAAGCTTCAAATTAATAATTAATTGGATCAATTTCAAGGTTAATTGATTAATTAGGTTCAACAATTTCAATTTCAATTGGAATTGATCACCTAGCCTATGAACAACGACCGATGGTTGTGACTCACGATGGCAGACGGTCGCGACTCGCGACGGTGGACGATGAACAGATCGCGTAGTTTTGATTTTAGGGTTAGCAAGGGTTCGGGGTGTCACGTACGTAATGTACGATAACGGATTATTTGAAAATATTATACTTCATAACTTAAAACGATTACAATAAGTAGCAGGCAAACGGGCAACAAGTTGCGCCACCACCCTCTTTTGAACAGCAAACTCAATCCTACTAAAAACAAAGTTTTGGGACTTGGGAGCCGAACAAGTACCATGCACGACACGCTCAACCATGCTAAAAAAATTCACAGCCTCCGGCGCCAGAAAATCAAATGTATCAAAAGCAAATGGGAGAAACACATGTTGATTTTCTAAACAAATTTTCTCGTGTTTAACAACTTTGCCCGACTCACCTATTGTATTGGATCATTTATCCTTAGTCATATATGAGATTTAGGTTTAAAAGTTTCTTAAATAAATGAGTATGAGTCTGAGCTTCACTTTCAAACTATTCACGTTGTAATGTAAATGTTTGTTACACCTATTTTAAAAGTCGGTCAACGTAAATTCAACTTTTTTTAGATATAACTTACTTATTATACATATATACGTTATATGTATTTATGGTGATTGTGTTTATTGGTTCTTTTGTGACAACAGCTGCAAACATAGGCTAACCCTCAAACTCTTTATTATGGCTTCGATTTCTTTATAAATTTTAAATCCATCATGATCTTCAGAACCCGCCATATTGGTGGTAGAGTAGATGGAAAAGAAACGAGATTTTCATTGAGCTTCGTAACCATTTCCATGCAATTAAGTAAACATTTTTGTTCTGCCAAAATCAAATACCTCCTTCAGTTAATTAACTTCTCATTGAGCATCCTTCGAAGACGAAGCCTACAAATACCACGCAATGAAAGATCTCGGCCGTGTGTTGTAAGAAGTAAAGATGCTACTGAAGCAAATAGCGGACCGCAAAAACTGAGAACAAGTTCAGATTTAAAAGAAAAAAAACATGAATGGTTAAAATGAAATGTTGATGCTTGTAATATGTTTCATAGTGCATGTAACATGAAGAAAGATGAAATACTATGGAGTCATTTACTTTCAAAAAACTAGCAAACAAATTAAAACAAAAAAACAAACAAAAGAAACGATCACCGAATGGCTTCATTGCTCAAGTATAGTTCTATAAAGTCATCCCCCAAAGGCCCTCAAGGGTTTGAGTCACACTCGATATATGATACAAGGTTTAATGGATAATGCACTAAGACATTATGAGTCTGGTTGTTAGAAACAAGAATCTTAAAAATGATTGCTATTTTGTTTTCATTGATGCCCCCGGCGAAGCACCGATAGGAATCCTTTGTCCTTTTTTCGATCGTCTACTTCTTCTCCAACCTGAAACACACCAAATGAAATCTATTCATTTTGCTTACTTGTATTTTCAATCATATTACAAAGTATATACTATACCTCTTTAGCAATCTCCTTCAAAATCTCAATGATTTCTGTAAAGTCGGGTCTCAAACTCGGGTCTTGTTGCCAGCATTTCTCAAGCAGTTCAGCAAGTTTTGGTGGTGTGTTCTTTGGAATAGTAGGCCGTAACCCCTGAAAACGTAGAAGAAAACATATAAGAAAAGAGCCAAAATTGTATGTTTAAAATTAAAAGCAACGATTGATGATGATTCACCTTTTGAACGACACCAACAGCTGCTTGGAGGGGGGTTAAGTACTCGTATGGAAGCTGTGGATGAAACATATATTTTTAAATTTGAAGGTAAATAAAGGTAAGTCAAGCTAATGACTCATTGTAAAAAAAAACATACCTTTCCGGTTAGTAACTCCCACAATACAACCCCAAAACTGAAAACATCAGCTTTGTGATCATAGGGCTTGTGTTCAATGACCTTCAAGACCAAAAAAAAAAAGTTATAACCTGGCATGATATTATAGAGCTATAAACTATATATAAAAAAGGGGTACCTCGGG